>NW_009208754.1:0-64837 GCF_000690835.1 Fulmarus glacialis
GATTCTATGATTCTATGATTGTAAAGGAGTTATTTACCTTTTTGCTCTGCTTCACAATCTTAAAGTATTTTTTTTCTCAGCCTGTGGGGTGACAGAGAAGTACATACATTGTAGGATGAGGCCTGATCTGGGTGAGAAAAAACTCTAGTGATTGTTTTTGGAAAAATGTGTAAGAAATTGTAATGTATTGTCTTACTCCTTTCTCTGGGTTTAGTTGGCTTTAGGGATTTGGGGGTGGATTTAAACAAAGCTTTTAAAATGAATGTTCAAATTTTTAAAACACTAAGGTGTGAGGTGGCCATAAGCTACTGAGAAAATTGTGATTATCTGCAATACACTGCTGTGCACCACATTTTCAAATGTACTTGTTTTTTTCAGGTCAAGAGGTGGTTAGGGAAAACAAGAGGTAGCAATAACTTTATTTATGCAGCCAGTGTAATCACTACTGCTTATGCATTGGGCACTAGAAAAACACATTTATCTCATTTTTTTTTATTTACAGGCATGGTGTGTCGCCACATCTTCACACTTCTAATTTTTTTTACTACAAAATATCTACCTTGATTACTTTCATATCTTCTTATTAAATCAGTGACAACGTCAGTTCAATCAGTGGAGTACGGGCTTGTAAGGGTTTCCTTAACACCTGTCCAAACTTTTTTATACCCAGGCAACACATAAGATACATGTACGACCTGTCATCTGCATGTGCCTACTACAGCAGTGATGCAAAAATGGCATTTAAATGCCATAGCTCGCAAGGGTCTCGAAAAACATGGCTGAGAGAGACGGTGAGGACTCCAGAAAAGGCAGCAGAGAAGGAGGAGGAGCTGCATAGCCTACAGGTGCCCATGGTGTTTTCTGAAGAAATCAGTTCCAGAGATGTGCATCTTTTTTTGGTGTTGTTCCTTTTTTTTTTTAAGCACTGTCCATTGATTTTTCTGTATTATTCATGACACTGCACATGTACCCAGGGAGGAGGAAGGGAGAAGGGTGGAGAAGAGACATTCACGCACCCCACTTTAAACACCTAATTTACTTTCTGCTTGGCAGTCATGCTGCTTTATCTAATCGCTGAAGAGAGATTTGCTGCTCCAAAGGGCAACTCAAAGCAGCTGTATTAGGTCCTTGAGCTGAATTGCCCCCTGAATGACAGCTGTCAAGTGATTTGTCACCAATACCAGCAAGCCCATAACGTTCCCAAATATCTTGCATTGAACTGAAAGTCTTCTAGTAGAACAGCTTTAATGATAGAAGAAAGATTTGATTTGGCTTCTATATTAAGTCCATGATAGTGTTAATCCCATAAAAATAGAAAACATCCAGAATTTCTCTCTAATAATTGTAAACACTGCTTCCTTTGTCAACTTTTTGATTTATTGGAACTTATTATAGAGCTAGACTTTATTGTATTTGCTTATGATACCACAGTAATCTTTTCCCAGGCTTTCACTTTATTTTGTTACATTTATCTAGCAAGCCAGATTCACACTCCCACAGTAACCATATGGAGAAAAGCCACAAAAGCTGTTAAGTACATTTAATTACTGTTTTGATGAGCTCATATTTTAATTATGTTTATTGATTCTGTGTGTGTTGAAATAGTTTTAGCATTTCAAGAAAAAAAATTGAATCAATATACTGTAATTACTGGGCATTTTATAATTTTTCTGTGTAATTAAAACTTTCATATAATATTTTTAACACTTTTTACTAATCCTTCAGCTGTGATTGGCTGCATTTCCTTCTATGTTTAGGTCAGCTTTAATTTTCATTCTTCCACAATTTGAAGCTAAGTTCAGGACCAAACATCATTTCCATCAAATACTTTCCTTCCCCTTAGACCTTCTTCGGAAAACGAAAATAACATGCATATGGTATTTACTAACACAACACCAGTTGTGACACCTTGGTACAACTTCCACTTGGAGCCGTCATGACAGCACCGGCTAGCACTGGAGCAACAGCTTGATGGGTAAGACAGCTAAGAAAGAGGTCTTCCTGACCTCTCTGTCACTGTCCTATTTCATTACGACAGCTGGCATTTTATCTAAAATGGTAAAATATATTATTTGACTTTAAAAAATCCATATGCCTCTATTCAGGTAGGAAATTATTTAAGGCTGCTCTCGGACTTTTAAATTAAATTTTCCCTTGGATAGATCTAAACTTCTGGATTGTTTAAAATGGTAAAGCAGATGTAAAGGTATGGGGACCTGATCCTCTATCAGTATAACTGGCAAAAGTCCTTTTGTTTGCATGGAGCATAATTTGTATTTCATGGTGAAAAAAGATGACTTTGGACACAAAGTTTGGCTGAGCATCTACAACCACACATTTGGGCTGTAGAATGGTGAGGAACCACGTAGACTGTTAAGCTTTTAAAGTTGTTGCATGTCATGATGAAGAGAAGCATGTTTTTCTCCATGGGTTATCGCTTATGAGACAAATTTCTTTTTTTGCATATAAGTAAATTAGATATTATTGATTTATAAATCACAGATACTGCTCTCGCTCAATCACCTTACATGCCTGTTGATCTAGATGAAAGGATTTGGTAAGCAGGTCTTGTGTATAGAAAAAAGAGTTAGCAGCGACAGCACAGGCATTTTTAACAGAGGGACCTGAACAGAGGTTGCTTTCACCAGACACAAGAATTTGAATGATGCAACTGAGTTTTGAAATTTCAGGATTTCTCACGTGATGCAAATTCCACCCTCAAGGGAGCTCCAATGTTTGTAGGCATGAGATGGTGAGCTTCAGACCTTTCTCTTTTACTTTGTCTCTGGGTTTTAATTTCAATAGTATTAAAAGCAAGAAGTACTGTCATACCATTCAGCCATCAAGCTCAGATTTCATTTATTTGCACCCTCGCATGCCACACGGACAGCGAATTAAAGAAAAAAGAAAAACCAAGTCAACAGCTTGTATTGCAAGACTCTGCTTGTAGACACCTCTTTTTCACCCTTTCAGGACACTTTTGAACCTCTGACAAAATGCTGGAAGGTTACTCTGTGCTCCTGACTGGCAAAGTGGATTTGTTACCTGGAGAGCTATTCTTGAAGTATTGTACCCTTGGCTCTCAATCTCAATCTTAAATTACCAAAGAGAAAGAAATATCTTTTCTGCGGAACTCATCTTAACTTGACCCCAGGCATATAATGTTAGCAGAGCTGGAAACTAGGTGTTGGCCGAGGAAAGAGAAAGGACTTCAACTATTTTAGTACTGTATATTACCTGAGGTCATGAGATTACTGTGAGAAGGGGCAGAATGTGTGACTCTGGTAACAAAAAGAGGTATCAAGAGCTGAAAGAGAATATTTATGGGAAAAAAAAAGTGATAGCAACAAATAGAGCTATCTGAAAGAAAAGTAGAAAGGATAGATAGGAAGAATATAGAAACAACACATAACTGTCCTTTTGGAATGAGATAGGCCATGATTAGAGAAGGTTCGGGTGTCATCTTGACCCCCAGAGAAAAGGCAGTGGAAGAGGAGGGAACAGGGAAATAGAGTGGAGGCACAAAAAGGTGGAAGCCTCCTTTGCTCCTCTTTGGAGCACTTACCAGAAAAGTGAACCTTGGTTCTGGCCAACTGCCCCTGCTACAAACCGGGAGAGCCCCATAGACGTCACCAGGAGTCGGAGCAGTAGGACCCCGCAGAAGTTGCTCCAGAACCTCGTCCGTCTGTTACAAAATAGATTTCACTGTGGTTTCAAACAAGTCTGTTACAAAATAGATTTCACTATGGAGAATTCTGTCACAGCAGTGCCAGGGACAGCAGAAGGGATGGGGAGGGAGATTGCTGACTGGAGCTGGTGTCCTCACTGCTTGTACCTGCCACTGAATGTGCAGCGTTTGGAGTGCACCAAGGTGCAAGAAACCTATCCTGAGCATCTTTTGGAGTTTGCAAAACAGGTGTCAAATTCAGTGTTCATCAAAGTCAACGTGAACAATTTCCTTCTATATCAGTGATGTTTTCATCAACTCCTAACGCATTTTTTTCAGACAGCTTCATTTCTGTGTGTGTTTGTAGACATACCCTTCATATTCTCTACAGTATAATTCAAGCATATACCATCCTTTAATAATGTATTTTTCTCTCAACGTAAAACACACGCTACATACTTAAATATGAAAAACTGATCAAATAGATACACCTGGGAAAATGAAATGGGAGAAGAGTTAAGTAGTCCTAGTTATCTCTTACCACAATGCAGAACTCTCCATTTTAACCTAAAAGGCCAAAATCTCTGCAAAAACACCACTATAAACTCCAGCTAATTCTTTTGAAGTCGGAGGAATTATTTATGGTTTCTGCCATGGAGAAGCCAATCTTTCCCCAGGAGCTCTGTTTGATGTCTGTCTGTTGACTTCTACAGGAGTAGAGAGGACATGCAGGAGGAGTTGCCAGTGTAGCATGCCTTATTAATTTAAGCATACATTACTCATTGAAATAAAATATTTCAGATAATTGAGATGGTAGTGGTGAAATGGTTGATTAGGCTAAGAGCTGTGAGCTGCATGAATTAGGATCAGAGTCAGCCACAACTTTGAATTTCCTGGCTTTACTATGTGTGACAACATTATTGTTGTTTCAATATAATTTTTTGTTTTTTTAAAAAAAAAGTGAAGGATAATAAAAATACTCTACTTCAGAAAGGCTGTTCTGCTGTCCTGGGCATATACATACAAACAGTTTTCAAACAGCTTGTTATTCACCCATTAGGCTGGTAGAGCTCCTCCAAAATGGTTTCCATCTAAGGGATAAATGCCCATTTATAAACTTCTTTGCAATGGTGTATAATTTACCTGACAGGCCAAAATGGCTCCTGCAGATATGTTACAACTCCAGACAACTACGTAGATAATTTTCAAGAGAGCAGCTACATATCAGAAAATCTTTTGAACACTGGTAAGTGCCTAAGTACAGCACATATGTTTCTCAGTGTAGTAACTCAGCTGTTTCATTTCTCTCTTTTGCTCAATATTCAGCCCCTTGAGAGTTCTGACCCTGGCTCCAGTTTGGCAGCTTCACACACATAAAAGTCTTGTTCGTGCAAGTTTTGTGAGTCACCAGAAAAAAAAAAGATTTTTTTGCTGACTTTTTTTGCATTGCATCTCTAAATCAGAAAACCACAATTGTTTATGAGAAACGTAATCAGATCCTTTTCATTTTAATTAGCAGCATGGCTGCTGCTAATTGTCTGTCCATGATCTTTGTCATTAGACCAAAATGAGATAAAGAATATAGGTGAATTAATCATCTATG
Source organism: Fulmarus glacialis (assembly GCF_000690835.1). Classification (NCBI taxonomy): domain Eukaryota; kingdom Metazoa; phylum Chordata; class Aves; order Procellariiformes; family Procellariidae; genus Fulmarus; species Fulmarus glacialis. Next base: position 5,271 of record NW_009208754.1, read on the forward strand.
AGGACAATGAGATGACTGACCCACAGTTACATTAGACAGGACAATAAAAATTATATTTGTCCTCTAACTGATGAAGCAAAGAAGAAAATTCCTGATGTGCAGGTTATACTTGTGTTTCTGCCATGTTCAGGTAAAGTGTCTGAACAACGGTCAGAAAAAGACGACTGGACTGGAAGTGCCCCTTGCATCTGAGCTGCCTCGAGAGATTTGCACCTCAGGAACGTCCCTTGCTATGAAACAGCAGGAGAGTGTAGCCCAGCAGCAGGCAGGAGGTAAATTTAAGACCTCTCTTCCCTTAACATACTTCTCCCTTGCACTGGTGAAAACCAGAACCCTCCATCCTCCAGATTTGATCTGGAACGCATCAGTTCTATCATTAACCTGATGAAACCTGTCAAATTTGAAATCATTCCTCTGAACTCCTCCAGCTGCAATTACGAGAGAGTAAGGTCATGAAAATTCAACGTCAGTTAGAACTAATAAGTTTAATAATTTCATCATATCTAACACCTTATTCATGGAAACACTGAAATCAAAGAGTTCAGGAAAATTTTGATACTTTAGCAGTACCTTTTAAGACCTGCTGAATATTTCCAAATTGTTCCATTTTAAGTAGTGTTTTAAGATATTTTCCAAGCACTGTTCAGACTAGCCTTCATTTCTTGTTCACTTTTGTTTATTCATTGTTTGTTGGTAGAGTGATTCAAATTTACTGATTAATGCATTTAAACTTAGTACTGCTGCAGATCATTTTTTCTCGCCTATGAGCAGAGACACTAAATTTTGCTTTGTAAAAGATCAAGAGTCACAGGCAGTTGCATCTCGTTACTTCTTCGAATAAGAAGTTAACAGCCCAAACTGAATGACAACCTGATTCTTTATGTGTGGGAACCTGCTGATTTGCTTGCTGAGTGCTTGCCAGTTGAGGACCATTACTGCAAAGAATCTTTTTTCTTCACTTGGCTTATCCACAGAAAGCGATCACGGCAGGGTAAAAAAAAAAAAAAGAAAAAAAAAAAAGAAAGCAAGCAAAGAAACCCCAATTACCAGAAATGATAGCAAGAGCCTATCAGAGAGACTTCTGTGAGGTCTCATGTATGGACGAATCTGTAAATATCAAAGGATGAGAAGGAAAGGAGTAGCAAAGCCGCCGAAGTCTTCTTGACGTCCGATGCTGCCCCAACCAGATTCTCATATGTAGATATTGATGTCACTAAATCTCACAAGGACCTGCACAGCTGTAGTAAATGAAAATTTCTCTAGAAAAAAGATTGCAAATGGTATAAAATTCATTATGATCATCAGACTCTGTGCAACAACCAAGAGACATATCCGTACCCTGCTGACTGCATGTTTCATGAAAGTATCAGTAAACATGAAGACTCACCTCCGCACTATGCATGTCCATGCCAAGTCACACACATGCACGTAGATCCCTTCTCCCCTTTCAGGATTACTTTCTTCTAAAAGAAGGTTGAGAATGAGGGATGCACATTGTCCTCAGTGCATCTGCCCATGGGAATCAGAGGCTTGTTTTGTTGACTCCTTTCTTCAGCCTACCGAGAATTTTATTTCATGAAAAAAACCCCACAACAAACCAACATGAAAAATACAGGGCCCAACTCCTGCCATATCAAATTTCACTGCAAATGTAGGAGCACAAGAATTCTGTAAGGGTAGCATTAAGTACTGGATTTCATTCTACTCTGCGGGAGATTTATCTCTGTTGATACGTGCAATGCATTGAAAAATTCGTGCACCAAAGACTACCTTCGAAAGAATAGTGTAAAAGTGAAGGAAAATTCAAACTAGCAGAACAACTGCTAGGGCAGAAGTGGTTGAACACTTTTGCCATCCATTAATAGGTTGTCAATTGGCACAACTAACGATTCCCCTTACCTGGGGGTCACTTTCCTGTGTACCTCTCCTTCCCCCGTTTCCCCAGCTGCTTCGAGCAGGTCACTGGGGAAGGGGAAATCAAGAGTGTTCCCCATCATAGGGAGAAATCAGAGAGGGTACAAAGTTTCACTTAGCTTTAGATTAGTCTAAATTAAATAGAGTGGCCTGGGGAGGGGTCTCAGCCTGCAGGGCAACCTGATAGTGAAGCTAGAATCACAGTCTATCTATGTTCTAAATTGATGGCAATGAAAATAATACTCCCCAGACACAAAAGTACACTTGTTTTCAGATTAATGCATCCTGAATGTGAGCTTTTCATCTCCTTTCTGAATGAGTTAACGTGTGCTTGTTCGCCTTGGCCAGAAACCGAACTGCAGATTCATTATTTGGAAACTTATTTGTGCTGAAGTCCATAAGGCCATTGGGTTGGGAAGATGAAAACAGCTTTCCACAGGCTCTCATTTTGGGAAAAGCTGGTTGCCCAGGGCTGCCAAATGCATTCCCAATGAACTTCTCCATTTGCATGTTATATTTGGGCTGAAATTGAGACAGTGAATACCTAACTGCTCTCAGGCCTGATCCAAGGATCTCCAACGGCTCTTTGCGAGGGTAAATGATGCATTTGAAAAACAATTCATACCGCTCACCGAGGAGTCCGAGAATGCTGTCATCTTGCACTAGCACTGCCTGTTCCCTCTTCTCAGAGAAGAGCATCGCCGTAACTGCCAGAACCCATCCTCATATCAATTAATTCCTGGAGTGCACTGTCAATTAATATGTGTAATGGATATTAATTTCACAAATGTTCTAGCTTCATTTTGTGTTTTCGAAATCGTTATTAGTACAGAATTAAATTATTCTTTGATTAATATAGCAACACATTTTTTTGGTGCTTTCAGATATTGCCTTTTCAATAGTACAACTCTGTGTATTTTTCTCACTTATCTGTGGATAGAAGATGTAAGATAGAAGATAGCTGTAAAATACATCTGTCAAGATAAGCTTGTAACTACTGTTCTTTCTGTAGCTGGAGAAAAATTACACTAATTTAGACACAGATGTTCGTTACACTTAGCTTCAGTTCAACTTTCAATGGAACAGAATACTCAAAAAAAATTAATTTAAAAGTTGGATCGAAAAGCCAAAACAGCATCGTCAGTTCATTCCAAAAGATATATTTTGATAGTGTCAAAACATTTTCAGACATTCTGGCAACACCTCACTTCAAGAAGTATTTCAGTTGTGACAAATGATGTGTTCTGATAGAGCATATCTTGTACGCCGTCTTTTCAAAGTTCCTCCAGTCTGCTGTCATTTTATATTTCCCTTTAACAACAGACTATTCAAATTAATGGGACTTGCAATATGTTTTTCGCTGCCATTGTAACTCTGCACAAACAACTGCCCTTAGTCTCAGCTGATAGAAACTCCCCAAGCACAACTGGTATCAACACTGTTAAATCAGACATACCGTCCTTGGCCTAGTTCATTCACATACCCTGACCAAAACTCCTTCTTTTTCCAAGCATTAGTTTGTTATCTCCCTGCTATCTGTGCTATGACTGTAACTTCATTCCGGAGAACACTAATTCCACATACGGAGAGAAAAAAAAAAAGCCCCACGACTGTTTGTTCTAGAGTCCTTGACAAATGGCGGTTGATTCATTGAATCCAGCCTACCTGAAATCTTCCTTACACTTTCATACCGACACTGCAAACGCCATTCCTGGACATGCAATATTGCCCTGCACTCATACACGTCTGCTTGCTATTTCCACAAGTGGCTGTGCTTTGAAAAGACCTGAAGATGAAAGCCCAATGTTACAAAAACCTGACTTTGTAACCTCACAAAGTCACTTGGATGCTTGGAAGAAAGCTGTTAAATGATCAGTTTTTTCCTATGATGCACACAGTGATAATATGCATGGGGTAAATTGAAGAACCAAGAAAAAAACTCTTTCTCAGCTCTGGAATTCCCCCTCATACAGTGGCATTGCTGTTCAGTCCAGGAAAAACAGTATCTGGGTTTGCATCAGTGAAAGCCCCGGCCAGAAATAAGAACATCGTGCTACAGGACAGGAATATAAAGGCACAATTCAAATTCCTTTACTGGTAAATCACAGAATATCGTACTTAAAGATCACAAACTCTTCACAAATAGATGAGCTGAGAATATTTTAAGAGGTTTCTGTAAGCTATTAATTTATTGTGGTCTATTTAGTGATTGCCCTGTGTTACAGGGCACATTTCACAGTTGTCTTGACTACAGACAAATCATGAAAAATAGACAGGCATATTTTTATGCATTCATAAACAGAACAGATCTAAATTTAACTTAATAAGAGCAGTTTATTCAAGTACTAAAATACTTAGAATGAAGTACTTGTAACAATCATGTAAAACACGAGCCTTCAAGGCTGCCTTGGCACGACTCTGACAACTCACTTTTGGCTTTGCACTTACAGGTAAGCTCACTCTCTTTCTCATCCGTGTCACTAAAACCCTCTGATCAGAGTACATAATCACATCCAAACCAAGGATCGTATGTTAAAGGCAAAATATGTTATACAAAATAAGCTAAAACTGGTGAAAAAAAACCCCAAGCAACAGTATCATTTCCAATGGTATTTTAGATCTGATTTTGGGAAGACGCATGCAGGTATGTGAGAATCTCCTTCTCTTCATGGGATTTTCATCTGCATTCCAGCATGTGTGCTGGTGAACCACTGTGAACTGAATCATCTTATCCAGTTAATTCTTTTAGACTTCATTTTAGCAAAGCTTAAAATTAAAATTACTCTGACAAATAAACATGTCAAGACATTTGAACTCACTGGAGCTTTTGAACACTGGTTAAACTTTAAAATCTGTGCTGGTTAAACACGAATTATCATTTTACTCATGAAGTACTTTTAAAAAATATTACAATATAGAACTGTAGAACTACACAGACATCCACCAAAGTGAGGATATAAATTCCCCAATCTAATAGTTATTTGACTGAGCTAATATTGAAACACTTAATAGCATTTAAACAAAAAATGTTCAAATTTCTTTTAAAAGTAGTAGTCTGATCATAAGATTTAAATTAGCATATTCATTAGAGAAATCCTGTGCTAGGAGTGAAACTCTAACATTGTAGTGAACCAAATTGACACACAAAAATATATTTGCCTTAAAAAGAAGATAGACGCTAATGTGGGATGTATTGGCACATGGAAATATTCTTTGTCAGGGCTACTGTATTTTTCCCCAGAGCAAGTTATCATTTAACTTTCCCCATTTTTCTATTAAAAAGACAATCAATATTTTGAAAGAATAAATTAACACTAGTTTCAAAACATGACAGGAGCAGGCAGAAAAGCCACGGTCATATGTCTTCATTTTCATTCTCAATATAAATGAAAACATGAGTGTTTATTTTTAAGCCTGCAGACCGAAGCATCTAATTGATCCCACTTGGGAGACAGGGTCTGAATAAAGGGCCATTATGTTTTGATGAGATATGCAATTGCCTTGAACTTGCCAGGAGTTCAGGTGTGGGTATATCTGTACCCCGAGCGCTTGCAGGAATGTCGGTTTTTGCGCACTCCTGCTCATGCATCTGCCTCGTGTAGCCCTTGTAGGGACCGGCTCTATTTCACTAGAATAACTTCACTATTCATGAACAATAAGGTTCAAATTGTACTTTTCTTTAACACAACATTAACTCTCAAAGAGCTGGAAATTCAGTATTCTGTTCCCTAAGCTTAGATTCCAAATCAGTCACTGAGAACATTATATGAGCAGTAATCCCATTAAATATATCATCTTGCAAATATCTAAATCCAGTTAATTAACTTGTATTGCAAAAGAACTCCAAGATATAGTTTTCAGTGAGCAAACTTACATTTTAGGTTTCTAATTATATCAGAAATAAGTTTCATATCTCCTTTTTATTTAAAAATTAGAGTAAAGTCACCTAAAAATCTATAAACATTGGCAAAATAGGTGTTATAGACACAGAGAAATTTAAAAAATGTGAGTGTTCTTTATTAAACTCTTATCTTGTGGAGAGATTATATACAATAGAGGCCCCATAAACGTTGAAAAAGAGGAACATTACCTGAAGAAAGTTGTAAAATATTTTCGACTTGTGAACTAAACAGGAACAAATGACTGGACAGGAATAATTGAAGTAATTTTGCAGTTCATGAAGAATGCAGTATTACAATTCCTGTACTTGGAAATTAGTTTACTAAAGGCTAGCACTGGTGAGAGCATAAGAAAAATATCAGAAAAAATTTCTTTGTAGCTCAAATGGATAAAAAGAGGTTTTTCAAGAGATATGAACTAAGCCATTTTATTATGCCCACAGTTAAGGGTGAGGCACTCTTCCAGCAAGAATATATTTGAAGTAAACTGTGAATTTATGTCTTCATGTGACTTCACTTTACAAACAAATATAAAAATAAAGCCAGCAAAAGGCCAGCTCAGGCTATCTTGAGGTGCTGCTCATCAGGCTCTTTTCTTAAAGTACTCACCTACGCTTTCCCCTCCTTTTCCAAGGGCGGCAACGCCTTGCAAAGTCACCAGGACAGCTGTTTTATTCCAGAGCGGGATCAACATCCATCGGCAGAGAGTGGAGCGGGGGAGAGCAGAGGGGGCCAAGCAAACCTCGGCGTGTTACGGAGCAGGATTCTGCGCAGGGATCGGATAGGGATAAATAAATGCTGTATTTTCAGGGCTGCCCGTCACCATTTACTTTGCTTTCAAAAGGAACAGCAGTTGGTAAGTGAAAATACTTTAAAGTACTTTAAAATAGTTTGACACCACTCCAAGTTTAAAAAGAAAATCTGATTCTAAAAGGTCTCCTTAAAGTATTGTCTGATACCATGCAAAAAATAAGTGACGTGGCCTGAGCATCTCACCTTATGGGCCTTTACAAAGGCACGTGTTGAACCGTAAAGCTCAGCTGCAAACGTGTATCTCCTCAAGGTTTTGGTGCAGTGGAGGACAGAGGCCAAGTTAAACCCAGTCAAAGGCTGGCTTAGACCCAGGCTAAGTAGCTAGTCCAGAAAGTACTCCATATGCTAACCAGTCGTTCCGCTCTCCACCCCTCCCCAAGGCTGCGCAAAGTAGGGTTCTATTGGACACTGTCTCTCATGGCTAAAATACTATTTAAAAAGCTATTTTTTATTGCACCCAGATATCTTTGCAATGTGTTATCTTCCAGCTGCACTGCCTTCTGCTGCTCAGAGACCGGCTGGTCATTACCAGTCCTTCGGGCTTGCAGGCTCAGCTGCTCGTGCGAGTCTAAAGGAGGTGAGCTAGCTGGACCGCTGTAAGCCCCGGGTCTTCGCCATTGCAGTTGTTTTCCCTAATAAGAACGTAGGGATCATTCACATGAACAGCCCAGCTTATGGGGTTGCAAAGGATGTGTGGGAAATCCACCAGGAACACGAGCGTGTTAGCAAGATGAGACACGGGTCCTGTTAGCTCTGCAGGCTCCGAAAAGCGTCTCAGCAACAGTAGTGACGAATCTTGCTGCTTCCTTTGCTAATTGGAAGTGTTCCTCATCACCGCATTAAAGTCTGGAGTAAGTTTCCCAGGCTTTTGTCTTTTAATGTCCTGTGAAAAGGTCTCTCTTCTGCACGTGCTAGGCAGGGTTGCGATGGCACTTAAATCGGTACCACTCTGTGACCACACATGAAGTCACTTCTGATTTTAGTCAGAACTCCTACCAGTTTCAGGCATAAAGGATCGGGCCCTTTGTTTTTAAATTGTGGATAACAGCAAAGATTTAAAAAAATGGGGCAGAAGGGATAAACCCTGCTGCCTTTTTAAAAGACTGACCACAAAAGAAAATTTGCCTATTAAAGTAGAAGAGAGGATATTTTAGAAACAAATCAGCCACGGTATGTGGTTTGGTGTTTTACTAATTGAATTCTGCCCATATTAACAAGTGTTACTATTTTTTTTCTTCAAATTATGCCAATTACGATTTCTCTTATGAAAATAATGATTCATGTTTTAGATTGAGTGGTGTGAACATGAAACAAAAGCAGTATGGAGTAAAACTGAAAAGAATTTTGAATTATTTCCCTCCAGTTTATCAGTACTTCAGGTCACAGTCCACTCACCAATTATCCAAATGGTACTCGGTCTCAAAAGAGCTAATAACTACTTAGTCATCAAAGAGAAGCTTCTGGGATTCACAAAACCTTCCTAGCCCCATCCTCACTTTAAACTGCCATGAGCGGTATTGTGGTGCTGCAGCGTCACCGGCTGAGCATCACAAAAAAGCCATTCCCTCAAAATACAGGGGTACACGAATACCATTATTTTTCCCCTCCTCTGTGGAAATTTCTCTCTCTCCTCCTAGCTGCCCTTTCTCCTTTTGCCTTTATGTATCTGGCTGTTGTGGTACCTGTTACTCTGATCTACCCGCCTTTCTCAATTTTTTCCACTGAAAGATTGTCATTTCATCCCAACATGCATGCCACCTGCCTCGGGAGTAATTCAGTCCTCCAGGTCTCCTTCCTCTAGGCATCTCTCCCCTTTCTCTGATGATAGGCTTCTAATTTTGGACCTCCAATACTCACCTAAGTTATACGCCTGAAACAGCCCCTGCCTGGGGACACCCCCACCGAGTTAGGTGACGGGAGAGCTGCAGCCTATTTAATGCTCTAGTAACCCAGGAGGTTCGAGTCCCCTGCTCTTGAAACATTAAAGATGACAGGATTTTGTTCCATACTGCCAGAACAGGCTACGGTCCCACCATCTCCTCCTGAAGAACAAATTATGAGCTAGACTCCATCCAGAACAGTGAGAAAACACAGTGGTTGCGCCGGCCAGAGCAAGGAAATGGTGTTCCCCTCCAGGTCAGTTTTAGACGAGAGTGCTAGGGCAACTCCGACCTGCGATCCAAAGTCTAGAAGCATTTTAGCTCTAGGTAGAAGGTGTCTTATGACAGCACCTAACAGCACATAATTTTTTGCACCTTGGGCTGTGGCTGCATGCACCCCTGTGATTTTGAATCCATGTTGGATTCAAGATTTGAAGGTCTAGGCCTCCAAACTAAAGAGGAAGCCTTGTGGTTTTGTTATAGCATGATCTGCAGCTTAAAAGCTATAAAAAATGGAAGTATTTTTCACTTCATAGATTAAACAGCTGCTTCATGAATTGAAAGTGACCTTGAACAACGCTGTTGTCTGCAGCCCAGTGCGTTATCTGCTCCTGGCTCCTTTTCAATGGTTTGGACAACAACGTAGTGCCAGAAGCTTCACCTCACGTTTTCCAGTCAGGCAACAATTAGATCAACAAAAAAAGCACATTTTCTTTCCCTTTTGGCTATCTTGAGAAACACACATCATCATTTCTCCTTCTTTGGCCTCTGGCAAGAATGCACAGTGCCCAGGTAATTTACTGTTTGGTATTGTTTACTACACAAATTTTTAAAAAATCCATTGTGAATTTTCCAGAAACCTCAAAAATGCTATGACTTGACTTTGAAATAAACTGTGTTCTTTTATCTTGCCTAAATATTCAGCTTTATTTCCAGTGAAAGGGTTAATACCTGTATTTTGCCCTTTTTGGATCAAGTTGTTGAAAGAGGGAGAGCTTCAGGCACCATAGGAACCTGCAGTAGTACCTTAATGACAGTATAATTAGAAGTATCATTGTCGTAATGATTCTTTTCATCTGGCAAAAGGCTTTAACAGAAAAGATCTCTTATTCAGTTAGTTTAACCTGCCCACTCTCTTACCTCTGCAACGCTCCTTTTCTAGGTCAGCATCAGAAGTTAATACTGGGTGTTTGACAAGGCTTCAGACTTTGTGCTCATCAAACTAATTAAAGAGAAACACATCCAAAGCCTAGTGAATTATTTTACTTTTTAAAAATGCTGCCCATTCATCTTGTTTAAAGATTTACCTGGCTCAGTGGGTTTGATTAATGAAAAGGACAATGGGGCTCTTGTCAGTGCAACCCACAGTCACTTGGTTAAGGGTCAGCAGGTTGAGCGAGAGGCCTCCATGTCTATATTTAGTCTCTCGCTACTTTAAAAATCCAAAGGATTGAAACATTACTGATTTTATCAGCATGCTGCGGTTTGGAGGAAAAGACAAGAACTGTCTTGATCTCAAACTTCATTCAACTCCTTTTGGTTTGTTTAAGTTAAATAGCACACAGCAGATCCCCCATGGTTGTCCTGGATATAGATAGGTAGGATGGCTTTACGTGAACACTAAAAGTGGGGTACGGACTCTGAGCAAGCTTAAAATGTAGATTCTTATGAACTGCTACTGGGGAAAATGTACAGTAATATACATGTTTGCATAAACTCTAAAAAGACAAAAAGAAGGAGGGATATGATGCATATTAAATACCAGTGAGCTTATAAAATAGTCATAAATGCCTTGATCCTGCTATACTATCACAAATGCTCTTATTATTGGATTGGAGCTTTGACTCTGCCATAAATTTGAAACAAGGTAAAAAATCACATTCACATAATTCCAGAAACAGCAGTAAACCAGATTTCTACTAAAAGCCAGTGTGGTCCACGGCTCCCCTTTGTTTCAACAGAAGAATGCAACGTCCATCAGGCTTCTGTGGACTACTTCTGTGAACCTGGACTACTTCTGTGTCCTGTCCCTCAGCTCTGCTGCCGGTTGCATTGGGAAGGGCTGAGCGTTGGCTCCCTCCGCTCCCCACCCTGCCTGCCAGCGAGCGAGCCGCTGAGAGCTGTTGCCTCCCTGTGACACAGGCAGCGAGCAGGAAAGTACCCGGCACGGATTATAATCTGCCCTCTAGTGATTAATACAGTTAACATTTGGCAGCGTCATTAACATTATTTATGCATTACATAATGACATGTTCATTACATAATTATTTCATTATGCAACAGTGATAATGCTCATGCTTTACACCTTTCTAAGAGGTTTTTAATATAATCAACGGACTGAGCATCTAGCAGTTTGCTGATAATTATGGGTTATAATCATTAATAACTCTTTCTACTGATATGTTTATTATTAAGACACAAATCTTGCCTAACATCCTAGGACAGCTACTGTTGCACAAAGCCATCTGCATACTGAAGTTGCAAAACAACCATCCAGTTGCTTCACTTCCGTGCTTAGGGCCAATGTTTTCAGTTGCGTGAGTTATTAAGCAATAATGCCCAGATCGTCTCCTACGAGGCTGGATAAGATTTTCTTACTGATTGAAATGACATAGAAACAGGGCTGAAACACATTTCCTTAACCGAAGGAGCAGCACGACAAAAAAGGTGTTTGTGATTTGGAGGTAAGGGCATGGTCCCCAATGTTTAGTCTTGTAAGCAGCCTTTGACAAGTAAAAGGCTTTATTATATGTTACTGTACACTGATTTTAAGACAGCCTGTGAGGTTCTTTATCAAGAATTAATTGCACCATGTCAGAGTAACTCAACAGTGCAACACGGCAGTGCTCCACTGCCCTGTGACAACCTCTGCTTCAGGAATCTGGAAGAGCTTCCATAGCTGCCCCAAAGGCCAAGCCTTCTTTAGAGCAGGCACCAAACCCCCACTGTTATCCTGCTAATTCAGCTGGGCAAAAACTGGAGAGAAGGCGTCATTAGAGTCTTGGTCTTGAGTTTTGTCTGTGATGTACACTAGTCCCGTTGCAGAAATGGGAGAACAAGTCCTACAATGATTGACCATGCCCGAAGGAGCGTTGGGGCACAACCAAACGGAACACGTCCCCCTCTTATCTGCGCCCAGCTCCTGTGTGCAGCCATACTCTGGCCTCCTGTTTCATCCCCCTAGTCAGCACTGACTGCAGCTGCTGGCTAACACAGCTGTGGAAACCCACCCTCATTCAACAGTCACTTTATTCTTGCAAATAAAACACTTATGGGCTTGATCATTTTATCTACCCTATCATCTGGGAAATGCATTTGGATAAAGGGACATTTATTGAACTGTCTTTTATCACACAAGTATTTCTACTAAAGAAAGATTTCCAGGATTCAACTCTGTGTATTTAAAATGCAAAATTCAAAGAAGTTTTATTGCCAGACTTTCACTTCTCAATAATTATGTCTTAATTGTTCTACAAGTGTGCGTTATAATTTGTCATACATTCAAGGAATTAGCATAGAGGAAAATCCACCTTCAATAATAAATCAGGAAGTTGTATTTTTAATGCTGCTTTTTAAATGCAGCCATGCACTAGCGCTCTCCCTAGATTTTTAAATAGGTAAATACTACACTGGGATATTTGCAAGAAAAAAAAGAAAAGATTAAAGAGAGATGAGATCGTTGGGGGGAAGAAAAGTGTCATCTTTTCCATATAGCAAGTTAAATACAAATATAGTCAGCTAAGAAAAAAGAGATCAGACACTGAACTCAATTTTTATTATATTAAATTTGAAATACCACATCTCTTCTTTCCCATGAGAGAATTTAATGTAATCTTTCACACTGTACTTCTGCAAGGGCCATTTGCAACCATGCTGCCTATGGTTTTTCAAGGCCTAAAATTCTAACGTAGGGAGGTAAACTTTTCTAGTATGCCATCAGTCATAGTGCACCCACCCACTGAAGGTCTGAACATTTCCTGCGGCGGCTTTGAGATAAAGTTTTCCTGATACCTGCAAGCCCTGTAAGAAAAATATTGTTTACAAATGAGAAATTCTGATGTCTGATATTCCAGGCAGCACTAGGTGTTAGATCTTCCTTCTCGACATCATTACACATTTCCAGGTGTTAGGTATTTCGTTATTTAAGAGCAGGTAGAAAAAACAGACAATAAGTATTCATAAAATGTCAGACATTCTCCAAAGGGCTATTTGACTTAATACAGGCCATAAAGCTCTCACTTTTATTAGGCTTGAAAATGATAGTTATTTGAAGGAAATTATGTCACTACTTAAAATATTTTACCAGAAGAAACTGCTTAGCACCATATCTTTAAACCACCAAGAAAGAAACTCCAGAGAGTTCCCACTACATTACAGCTTTCTGACAGCTCTTGCTAGTATTGCAAAGCTATACAGGTAAAATAAGAAATAATCTTCCCATCCTGGGTCAAGAATACCAAGGCCATCACCACTATTTTTGCTAAGGACCTGTTCCAAATTGTGTGCCCCGCTTGGTGATCAGCCATGCTCTTAGCTCTCTAAGCGAAGAAGTCCTTTGCAACCCTTCATCTGCACCTTGAATTCGTGTACGAGTTGACACAGGGGCAGCTGAAGGCCAGCTCACTTCCAAAACACGTATGTAGTTGGGTGCAGACAAAAACTCAGTTTAAGAGCAGAATTAAGAGCTAAAAGGCAATACCAAACGGCTCCTGACACTACCCTGCGGCTGAAACAGTACTTGAGATCTTAGTTGTTGCCTTGCAGCTACAGCACGTGCTTGCCTGCCTGCTAACCAGAGCAGAGGAGCAGCAAGCTGAAAGAGGCTTGCGATAACAAGAGTACGGCAAAGACGTACCTGCAGAGTGGTTCTCTTCAGTTTCTTGTTCAACCCCCTGTGGGACTGGAGCAGCCAATTTGTTCAGCTGGGGCAGGTCCACGGAGTCGGCCGCGGGCACCTCACCGCTGTCCCGTTACAGCAATGGGCTTGGGGCGGCTCGGAGAGGGGAAGAGCCAAGAGGCAAGAAGACGATGCACGCGAAAGGCGAACTTAAGGTCAAACAAGCAGCGAGGATCAGGGAAGCAGAAACCACGTTAAGTAGGTTCCTGCTATTGGTAAGTTGTGGATATAAAAACAGGATCAAAATATCTGGGTTTGGATATAGAATGGGTTCCAGCTCCTGCTAGACTTTTGGGTCTGTGACAAATACTTGCAGAGCGTATTTGTTTGAAGTCTGCAGATCAAAGTCAGTGCGTAAACCATGCCGTCGTTTATACCTTTACAAAACTCCCAAGATACTGAAAAACTCGAATGGCTAATCCAAGAAGAGGAGTAATTCTCTGAGATAGCTGGAAACTATGGTTGTATTTAAGGATTTCACACTGACATAAATAGATATAATTTACCTGTATAGCTTTACAACACTAGCAAGAGCTGTTCACCTCTCAGTGAAGGATTCTTGTTATTTGTACACATATATTTTAAAATAGGATGAACAAATAAAAAGCACCAAAGTATCCCATTGCTATCCACGCTTCTGGCCTCCCAGGATAGCGTCAGAAATCAACTACACTATAGCACATTAGCTAATTAAGAGGGGTGAAAAGGGACATTCACACTGTATAGTACATATTTTCTGAACGGGGGCAATCTAACAGAACTTCTTTATCTGTTATTATAAAATACTCTGAATTAGCAAATAAATTCTGCAGCAGAGAATCTTTTTGGCGTGTCCATTCAAGTATGCCATCAAAATTGTTGGTGACACACTGGTTGTGATACAGCTGCCGATTTGCCTTTGTGACTTTTGCTGGATCCTTCAATACAGTCATTCTGAAGGTCCCAGATGTTCAGTCTAACAACTCACAAGCCTTATTTGTGTTACAAGCCCCTCACTCTTCAGCATGGCTGTGCTTATTCCTGTAACGACAAAGTAGGTATTTCTTTCAATAACATTCACTTGTCATTAGAAAAATATCCTAATTATGAATTCAAAAGTGACAGATTGTGAGATTCAGTTTGCAAAGATGATGTCACTGGTGGGGAATTGGTGGGTAACCTGCAATTACCTCTTTGAATAAAGACATCAGTGTTGTATCTCGAGAAATAATGGCTAATGATATGTCTTCCAAAAGGAAATAGCGTTATTAATTACCTTACTGTGAACACACCACTTATTGACAGCTTTGAAGGCCATTCATCCAATTAAGTATAATGACTAAAAGCTTCATTTGGCCTTCATGGTTATACAGATGGGCTAAGAACAGAGAGCAAGATCCTGATTTCATTTATAACCTTCATAAATATTCAGAGAAAGTCACAAACACCCATGGAGCTACCCTGGTTTCTATTGCTGTGATTAGAGTCAGACTGTGGCAGGTAATGATGGTATAGAACGCGCTGTAAATTGATACCTCTAATACCTTGAAGACTTATTGTTGTGCAATAATACAATCTGTCATCTCTTCTGATTGTTACTAAGCACTTTGCTTCCAAGCACTTTCCTATCAACATTTAGGGGGTTTTTCTTTCCCCAGCTATCGTCCAGGCCTGCATACATTTCAGTGACAGAGGATTTAGTTGCAACCACAGCCCTAAGTTACTTCTTACCAACAAAACTAATTTTTGCAATATTTCACAGTTCCCACGATTTTTTTCTCCCTCAGATGAATCTAACAATCATTCTAAAAATCATTCATTCACATTACACTTTGCCTCAGTTTTATGGATCTGCTTCTGATTTTATTCACACGCTGCTGTAAGAAGAATAATGCAACCGAAGCCAACAGAATTTCTTTGGATTTTCCTTTTTGTAAGTGAGAACAGAATTTGGCCTCAGGCATAAAGGATCATTTTTATGGCATCTCTACAGTCCCCATTAACATGCCATTTTGCTGATTAATTATTTTAATGGATGGCAAGACAAATCCTAGTGCACGGCACAGCCCAGCTAACGTGTCTCTAAGATAACAGTGTGGCTATTAACATTGCTTCTGCCATCGCTGGCTTTTATCTTTGAACAACAACAGGTTGCTAATGATATGTGGTTATCGTTTTCACATTTTGGAACATCAAAAATGCTGACAGACTAAAGTGGCAACAGTTTGTAAGCACTCAGGTAGAACATCAAAGACCTTACTAAAGGTTTAGTACACACCAGCAGTAGTAACAGTTTTAGATCTACCTGTACCACCGGTCTAATCGCTCAGAAACATGATACTGATGCTCATATGACATCCCAGAAATGTTTTTTTTGTTAAATGGAAAGCAACATTACAGCCAAATGGCAAAGCGTCTGCAAGTGCTTTGTTTCTATGCAACACTGAAGAGCCAAGAAACCCACAACCTTGTAACCGCTGACATTGTAGAATAACTTAATGCTGCCAACAGGTCTTGAGAGAATGCAGAATTATATGTAAATATATCAAGTAAATGTTTTTAAGTGATAGGTCTTCACCCTGTGCAAACAAGTTGCAACAGCAGTATTTATCAAAAGAGTGCCTGATGCAAAGAAGTCAGATTAATTGTTTATGCAGAGGCATTCAGTCTGCATTGCAATGAGTGCAAGCACAGAAAATAAATGTTTCTAGAAACCACCTCCTTCATGGGAATGACTGTGAATGAACCAAACACAGTGGCAGCAATTTTAAGCATGATTTTTAATACCTTCTGCCACTTTGCATTGGCTGCATTTGTAACACTTTAGTATATTTAGAGTTGATGCGAAGTAATTGTTACTGAGCAGGCCAGAAATATGACTGCTTTGTAAATGAGCCTCGCACATGAGGTACCGAACTGCGGAAAAACACACTCTTGGCTGAGGATCCCTGGAAACCCATCATCCCAGGGTCAAAGTGATTTTTTTGAACTTGAAGCTAGTA
This sequence comes from Fulmarus glacialis, assembly GCF_000690835.1. NCBI lineage: Eukaryota > Metazoa > Chordata > Aves > Procellariiformes > Procellariidae > Fulmarus > Fulmarus glacialis. The sequence continues at coordinate 21,655 of NW_009208754.1, forward strand.
GATACTGATCTCTTCTTGCTGCGTGATCGTATTTCTATTACTATAATTAAGGTCTGATACTGTGGCAGACAATGCTTCCTGCAAGATGGGCAGGGATCCCAAGGATTGGTCTACTTTGCTTTTCCTGGCTGTTCTTCAGAAGTTACATCTGGGCCCATAGCTTCCAAGGTGGGGCAACCATTTCTGCTACTAGGAAAGCGGGATGTGGGGATAATCAAAATACAGATAAAACACAAATGGAGCAGATGGATCCAAGCGAGAGTCTGGACTTGGTGCAGTTACCCAGCACATGCTTCAGAGCCGTGCAGTGTTGCAGGGCCAGTTCCACAGTAGGGCTTTGCAACCTGGTCAGCCTGGATGGAGATTCAGACTCAGCTGTGGCGCTGGAATTCATTTTTTTTTTTTTGTTCGAGACATCTTAATTTCGTTTATGAGAGCAGGAGTGAAAGTCTACCCTGAAACATTCTCTGCAGCTTTGAAACTAATTAAGCAACAGGACTGTCAAGTGACTTCACTTCCATCATATCATGGGCCAAACAGCAATGAAGCACAGTGACTGCAAAACGGTGGTGATACATCCTCCAGCCCTGTGTGGGTCTCCATAATGGATCTTACATACCAAAACCAGACAAGGACGAATAAGACATTGCATTTTCTTAGGGTTACAGCTGGTTGAAACTGAGAGCTGAAAAATGAGTCTAATCAGTTTGCCCCCAAGGCAAACAGAAATGTCATGACCTCCCCATGTGTTATCCTGCTGCCCCCAACTCTTTCCATTCAAGGGACATCAGAGGAAACTGAGGAAGGCAGCAACGACATAGTTTCTTCGGGTCCCTTCACTAATACTTTGCCACCTTCAGTGGCACACTTCTCTGGTTGTCTGTTCTGCCCATAGCCAAACAAAAACAATCCCCCCCCTCCCTCCATTCCTCATATTAAGTATCACTGGATGGCAAAGTTCACATCGGAACCGGCATAAGTTGGGAGATGCAAATTCTAAGCATCTCGGCGAAAAATCAAAGAGGACAAGATCACTGTGCTTCATAACACGTACCATAAGTAAAAATATCTTTTGATCTTGCAACCGGTTACATGTCAGTAACTACACATAATGAGGAAAAAGGTTCAAAAGCCTGATAAAATCATTAGGGGAACTGTTTTAAATTGATCATGTCATTTTGTAATGAAGCTCAGCAGAAGTCATACAAAAATATCAAAACTTCTCAAGAAGTAAACAAAAATATTTTCCAGTTAAAGCATTTAGTAACTACCATGATGAGTAAAATAAAAGAACATTACCAATGAAAATCTAATTTCTCTATAGCATCCCAATTCAGGACCTCATTTTCCAAACATGTTTAATAGCAAAAATAGCAGCACTGATTTCATGTGTTCTTTTTTGTTACTAAAGGTAATCATGAATACAAGCATTTTCAAGAGTGGAATTTAAAGTTAGCAAATACATGATAAAATTTAGGACTGTCTCCACAGTAAAAAAAAGAAAAGAACGTAATAACTTTTTCCTTTCTACAGTCCACAATATTAAGGCAAGGTTTATGTCGGCTTTCAATTTCTTAAACCAAGTCACTATCAAAGTGCCTTTGTAGCAAAAAAGAATGAATATTTGAAGTTAGCAGAAAATGTTGTAAGTGCCAATGTGAATGAAGAAAAAATCATTGATAACAGCAAACCTGCCATCCAGAAATTACTCAAATCAGTGCCTATGCACAAAGACCGCCATAATAAATAAAGTTAGAAGCAAAGCCTAGGAGGAAGAATCACATTTCGTGAAATACTAGTACATAGCATATTACACACCTGTGATGCAAACACCTGCCCCACATTCAATTGTACATTCCTTAACTGGCCACAATAGTACTGTTAATGTCCTATTAACTTTGGGTACCATTAAGTAATTTGTGGCTGACGATGTTTTAGAAAGACTAATGCAATACTTGTGCTTCCATAATTTACACCAGTAGCCAGGCTAGCTATTTATCATCCATGGCAGGTGTTAAAGCAGGGCTGAAACAATAGCGCAGAAACTATATCCCAATAAATTATCTCTACTGCATCACTGAGACAGAAATTAAAATTAAAAAAGAGATACAAAATTAAAAAATTTGTCAGAAGTGCATTAAAAATAAAATAAAATCGGTGTTCTGTTTAATGTTCTTGCCATAAGAAAATCTCCTGGTGGAGTCAATGAGAGATAATCTTGGGCAGGGAGTACTGAGCTGGCCTTAACACATTAAAAGATAAATTATATATAACTGATGCAAGTCAGGGGGGAAAAAATGTTACGGGAAATGTTTATCTTTTCCAAATCTTTCTTGAGGGCAGTGTTAAAAAAAGGTTGATGTGATTGAAGCGTAATGTCATTACTTGCCAGGGGAAATACAGGATGTTAAGAGGCTGATTAACCTGCCTTCACAGTGCAAGCATGTCGGCCCTAAATTTCTATCATATTAACTTTTTATCTTCTGAAGTTCTCCAACTGCAAATGCACAGGTAAACTCAAAAGGTACGTTTACTGCAGTTAAAGTGCGAGATGGGAGCTGTGTGCCACATTTAAAGCCAGAGCTCATCTGAACTTTTTGCAAATCTGAGGAGGGTCAGCTCCAAGGATTTAGTTTAGATCCATGCTTAGCTAAAGGTAATTGGGGGCAAATTATGACCCCTTCAATCAGAGGAACTACAGCGCAATACTGCTTTTGTCAGTGTTGCTTGGGCTTGCACAGAATTTCTTGATGTTAAGAACAGAATTTGATCTAAAACATGCAAATTCATAATCCATAGTCTTTATGAACAGTATGTATATTTTTTTTATGCTCCAGGATAGACCTACTGCTAAATAACTATTTTTTCCGTGGCCTCCCCCAGCTTAGTAACTAACACTTTTCTTTGATTTACAAAACAAAGTTCTCACCTTTGGTTGTTAGGAGTTTCTATTTTGGGCTCTGGCAGCACTCCTGGAATGCAGCAGAGCACGACTGGCTGCTGCACCTTCACCCCACGCAGGGAAGAGTCTCCCAGGAGCAGCACCCGGAGGTTTGAGGAGAGCCCCACAAAGCGCACCGCTCCAGCAGAAAGCCCCGGAGGCAAATATATGCGTGCCAGCTCATGCCTCTTAAAACTGTAAGAACAGGCTGTTCCAGAGCATACATCATGAGATTCCCAACCTTGCTGACACCTCAATGCCTGTTGGAACACCAATGAACAGCATCATTACTCTTAAATTCGTTAATAAGGTCGCTTACTCTCTGGTGACTCTCCAAAGATGTAAGCTTATTCACCTGCACCAGAGTGAGTTCATAACTTCTCCCATTGCCAGTAGAAAATAGCCTTATGTTAAAATCGTATCAAATTATAGATTAAGAAATGTTAGGAACAGAAGTTTATGAAGTCAAATGCTCCAAAGCTGAGAAATAACAGAATTAGGGTTGCCTTATTATTCACGTCTAATTTTTTCCACAGGATGTACTGTGCTCAGGTTAAGAGCTGAAATTATACCTCTTCCTCTCTCCCTGCCCCCTCTCAATTAACGAGAGGAGACGAGCTTTAAAGACTCATTTCTTTGAGACTTTTATAGGCCTTCAACTGTCTTGCATCTGATATGTTTCATAATTGTTAACTAATTATTTTACAGCATCCGAGTGAGATGAACTGGCCCTGGTGCCTCAGCAGCTGAGGTGGAAGCACAGAGCCCACGGTCGGTTCTGACTGACAGATGAACGAAGCAGAGATTTTGCAGGAAAAAGAAAAGCCTGTGACACGTAATCGAAGGCTCTATTGCGCTGGGAGAGCACGGCTCTTCAGCCAGGTGACTAAGATCGTGGAGAACATCTCCACGGTGAATTTTTTTTTACTTCTGCCGGTCCGCGTGGATGTAACCACTCCAAGACAGTTGTCAGTGTCCCCACGGGCTTCTCTGCCCTGTTGGACTTGCGGGTTTTTATCACACCTATTTGTTAATAGCTGCTTGGTCACACCAGCGGGTCCTAATTAAGCCTTTTAGACTTCTCCGTTGTGCAGCCCCTAGGACCTGCCGTGGAGAAGATAACTTACAAACAAACCTGATCCTCTTCAAAGGGATCATCCAGACCAGAACAGCAGGGCCAGAGGATGATTTGCTGATTATATCACTAGCCTGAAAGATGGGTGGCTTTGGTTCAGGTTCCTTCTCCATTACATCTTTCTGCATGACATGTGGCAAATCGCCAAAGGCATCACCTGTCAAAGGGTGCAAGCACAAAAAGCAGGACAAGAATAAAATGTAGGCACTCGGGTACAGAAGTATGACTCCTCAAGTCACCTATGCACCTACACGTTCAACAGTAAAACTTCCTCAATGTTTATAGCCCAGCACCACCATCATCCTCTGAGGGTTCAGTGCCTAACTAATATTATGCCTAAACATGAGTGGCATCACCTTTAACACTCAATGTTCATCAACAGGTCTTGTAGCTTTAAGGCACCAAATACTATCATTACTGAATTTGAAACTGAGATTCTGCTTCCTTCCTTTCCTAGCCCCATACTTGCTGTGTTTTCTGCAATGCTGGCAAAGCTTTAGCTACGGAAGCGGAGCGTCCTTGTGCCCGAGGCTATGACAGCCAGTGGCAAAAGCATCTTCCTGGACCCTAACACATTCATGCGGAAGAGGACAGAGAACCTGAATTTCTTACAGCTTGGCCAAGCTCTCCAATCACTAATGCGCTCTTTATCCTGGTCTTGTCAATCTTTCCCTTCATTAAAATAAAATTTTAAAAAAGCCAGTATTACTTCCATTTTTAAAAGGAACTACAAAATCATCTTAATTACAGAAGATAGTCTAGCTCAGTGGAGTCTACACATTATTTTGGCTCAGTCAATCAAAATGCCAGCTTAAATACCTCAATACTGTCCTTAGATTCACTTGCATCAATGAATAATCTGCAGTGTATTGCAAAAAACTTTTCCACGTATGCCAGTGAATGTAAGAAAACTCTATAACCGTATACACAGCGTGTGGTGCCAATCAAATATTTCTAAAGTGAATCTAGAGAAACAGAAGTGGTGTAATTTACATGCTACAGTGAGCATATACATTACTTGATTATCAAAAACTTTATTCCATTTGCTGTAACAAAGGTTCCAAAATTGGAATGTGCTCATGGGACCACCGTTTACAAGATTCATTCAGAGATGTATCAACAGTTCAAGCCCACTAGGTACAGGAGAACATTGTAGAACATTCACAGTTCATAAAACCTAATATAACAACTGCCAAACCCTATAAGATCTTGCTTTCAGAAGAACAATTCACCCCTTTATACATCAAACAGCAATTTTCTTAACTGCAGCAATTTTGTATGTGATGATAAATTCGGGTGGAAATTAGCCCAATAGTTCCTCAAGAAAAGTAATGCAGAAAAACTCCCTAAATTTATTGGTGCATCTTTTTCAAAATTCATGTATGATTTAAATACGTAAATATACTTGCATTTCTTTGGAAAAATTGGATACCTGTGCTCTTGCACTGGTCTTTCTCTCCCAGGATTAGTCTCACTGTAGTTTGCAGGATTTACCATGACTACTTAAAAACACTGGTTGAAAAGTTGACAGGCAAGGTATTTTTCCCAAGAAAAGTACTTTGTAGAGCTTAAGAAATAGATATTTTGGTAATCGAATTTAGAAAGGGAATGCACATACATGTAAAGAAAGGTCATTGTTAGCTGAAGCGTGACAGATCTAGTCCGTGTTAATCTATACTGACTTGATGAAAATCCATGACTTCACTGAATTTTGGACTGACTCCTAACAATTGCAGATCCCAGCCAAATACAACAAGCTCTTACTATGGTGATTTTCAGATTGACCCATTTGGGATAATATACTTCATAAAAACCTAGACTGTAAAACTTATGAGTTCTTGCTAGCTTAAACGGCTCCAAGGAACTAGACCAACTGCAATTTGAACTCTGGTTTGCATAAGCCTTTATGATATTGAAGTATCATAATAAATCCTCAATTTTTTAATTCTTGTACATTAAGTACCCTAAGTCTCCCTTAGAAAAAAACATAAGTCCAGCAAACCCAAATAATAAAATCTATTTCAAAAGGAGATTTGTTCTTTTCCTTTTTGTTTTGTTTTCTTTGCGTGAAAATATTGTGCCTTTCTGAACCATGAGTTTTGCTTCAGTCCAGTGACTTGGGATTTCAAACATAAGTTACAAGTTACAGCCTAAGCCTGCATCAGCTTACTTTATGGGAGTTCGAGGGGTTAAATAATGATAAATGCATGATAAAACGTGAGGATTAAAAATAATTTCTCTTTTATGAGCATCACTACTGTGGCCAAATTCCACTCTTTTAAACCAAGATAAAATGCTTTTTACTTATTTTCATTCAGCAGTAAGAAAAGCATGATGTTGCTTATATGGAAATCAGAGCAGTTCATGCCCGTCTCACGCTTGGTTTATATCTCTCCCCATTTAGATTTTGTTGGGCTCTTCCGGTTTCAGCTTGAGCAGACTTTGGACTGGACTCTAACAATTAGAGAAGTCTCAAGCAGTTAGGTGTTTTAAGTTTCATATTCTTTGCTTTGTTTTCCACTTTTCCACTATAAATGGGTGTAACTAATAGAAACAATTTTAAAAAGTTGGATTTAAAAAAATCTTTCAAAAATAATTGCATTTCAATAAATTCACAATAACTTTTGTTATTTCTAATCTCACTATAATCTATTCAACTATTTAAAGTTTAGAAATATTCATACAAGTTTTCTCTAAATTTTGAAGAAAGTCAAGCTGCTGAGTTAGCCGAAGTCCTGGCTAAACATCTGTATCAGTTTGTTGAAGTCTTAAACCAGGTTTTGACAATACCATCCTTTTCTATTATAAGAATACTTTTTCGCCTCAGTTTATTCCACTGGTTCTGACTAGTAATTAGTTCATCCACAGCTGAAAAAAAATCAAACAAGAATTGAAAAACGGAAGAGAGATTATTCTCTTCTGTGTGTGTATTAACAATACAGTGTAAGCGAAAGAGATCTATCATCTCTAAAATTATGAAGGATAAGGATGAATGTAAGTAAATTGATTCAATTTAATAATTCAATTAAATACAATATTCCTTTTGTTTAATAATTGAATTTAGATGAATTTATATTGTTTTCTTATATATCTAGCCTACTTAGGGTAATTTATTTCAGGAGCATCAACAAGATTAATTCCTAGATTTTTTTATCCATTGGAATTATAATTTCTACACAAATGAGGATACAATCATTATCCAACCCATAATAAATGCAAACATAAAAAATCTATACAAGTGCTTAAATAATATATACTAGATATGTTGTGCCATACATATTAGCAAACTTAATACAAAGTTATAGCAGCCTTTAAGCTGTTCTGTTTGCTGATTAATATTATTTAAATTGCTTTTTTACTATTTTGGTTTAAATCAACTCAACTTGGCTCACAGAAACATTTTTTTTGCCCCTGTGGCTTGTAGCTTTGGTCTAATCTTATGGTAGGTATTTGTTGACCTTCAGGTAAAAAAGATGAATTTCATAGAATTTTCCTTTTTAAAAAAACCAAACAAGTATTGGCTCGTCTTGGACAAGGTTTCCCTTATTGCTACCACAATCAAAACATTTGTTTGTAAAAGGTTTACCTTCCCTTGGATCTGTTCACTCCATTAGGAAAAAAAAAAAAAAAATCCACTTTTTCAACCTCTGAACTCATTGAATAGATCAATTTACTTTTACCTATACTTCACCCCTGTCTGTATTAAACTTTAGTTTGCCGTTAGAGCTGCTCACTCTTGGAGGTCTCTTAGTATGCTGTCCTGAAACAGGTAGCTTCTTGAAGTGGTGACCACACACAGAAAAAGGCGCTTTCTTCTAACACTGAATTAAAAGCTGTAAGAATAAGAAAAGATACGTTGTCTTTGAACTGCTTGCTTTATATGGTTTTTTGCAAGCCTGTATTAGCACGTCACCATTCTTACCAGAAGATTGGGCTAGAGAAACCTTGGTCCTCTCAGTGTGCTAAGCTCTTGATTTTGCTTCCACTCCAGTTGCCATAATTTCCATTTTTACCTCCTTAATCTCATTAGTTGTCATACCTTAACTATGTCATACCTTAACTACAGACTTTGTTATTATTTGGTACATCAAATTTGGGGTTTGGTTCATAAAAGTTCAGTAATATTATTTTGATACAAATTTTATATGACTATAAGGAATGCACTGCTTAAGTTACATTATATCCAGAGCTTTACTGGATACCAGAATACGATTGTCCAACTCGGTCCCTGAATTTACTTATTCACTTATGTTCAAATAGATCTTATCTCTGTTCTGTCAACCCAACTCCCTTTACCTCCTCTGATTTTTGGGTAAATACACATTTAATGGTAACATCACAACGTTTTAAATTCTTTGCCAAGTATTTTATGGTATTCTAGATTATTATAATTTTTATCTCTCTAATATCAGTAGATAAACCAATAGGCTGAATATTCCATGGTTTATTCTATGTCTGTTTATAGGTCCTAAGTGATTTTTAATTTTTTCTCCCTCATTGTCAATGGGAACTTTATCTGACATTATATTTAGATACAGTTTTATCCTTTTTACAAGCTGGTGCTTTCTAACATGACCCTTGGAGAATATATAATCATCTAGTAAAGTAATAATTTTAAAAAAGGCTTGTGGTTGCTCTTACTGCTTCAATAATAATTTGCTGCTCATATAGCTTGAATATTATTGGTTTTATCAGAATAAACCCATAAATTTTAATACTACCTGTTATTATAGTCCATATTAGCATGAATAAAAGTTTTCTCTTGGATTCCTGGAAGTAGTATTCACTTTTAATGTCAGCATAGAGACAATACTTACCTTTACACATCTCTGGGGAGTTTTGCAATGTCAGTTTGAATTCATTATCAGACCATTCAGCTGACTAGAAGATGACCTAATCCCATACCCATTACTCACAAATGTAGTCCTGTTAATGTAAATAGGACAACATAGAAGAATAATGGATTGCAAGGGGTTTTTTTGTCTGTTTTCACTTCTTAAAAGATGTTACCTAGTTCAATTCTACATTTTGAGATACAAAACCATGAGAATTGGTTACATTCCTGTGAAGAAACTACTTAATTACCACAAATTTCCTGGAAAGGTGATGTTGCCCAAAGATATGGGAAGCTGGACTCGATGATCCAATCTGAGGCCCCTTCCAACCTGAGTTATTCTATGACAAAAATGTCCCTGTAGCACTTGGTGAAATGAGACGTCCCATCCCAGTGAGTCATTAGATATTTTAAAAATTGACTGGGAATTTCTTTCCTGCTAGCGCTTTGGTCGGGAAGAAATAATTCAGCCTTCTTGGTTAGATTTGCTAATGGCCTTGTTGCACAGACTGTTTCTTCTAGTTTGGACATGAAGAAGATGGATGTTTAAATTCAGCTTTTTCTCCTCTCTAAGGCTGCGTCACTATCTCCTCAGTGGCGGCTTTTCCTAATGCCTCACCAGAGGGTCTCCTGACTCCGCACGGATACTGAGCAGGTAGCAGAGGTAAGGGCTTTCGATGTGGCAGGTTGTGGAAGGGGAGGAAAAGCTACTGATGGGAGGAAGAGCTTAAAACAGGATTTCACCTGCAAGCTGTGGAAGGCAGAAGAGATGTCTCGGGGGCTAAACAACATCAAAGGATGAGAGCAGATCCCGGAGGGTGACAGAAGTAGTTAGGGTTTAGAATTTACTTCCTTTGTCAATGACTCAATGGAATTTGAGTAGTATTTACAAATACATATACTTTCCTTGCATAAGAAAATAAAAGGCTGGTTGGCTCAGTAGAACTGTTACAGATTTAATTGGACAGCAAATTCCCACGTACTCGGCTAATTACACAGAGAGATGCACAAGACTCTCCTTCCAGGTGCCTTAGCCCTGCCTAGTAGGAAGGGTCACTCTGTCAAAAACATTTGAACAATTATCGTAGTAAATTTGTCAGTTTAGAAACTCAATTTCTGGCTGCTTGAAAGAGAAATGCTTTGAAAAACCAACACAGGTTTTTTCCCTCCTATTACAAGAAGATATTTACAGTAACTTAACATTTGTTCAAATGGTGAAAATCCCTTTTAATTATATAATTTTTCTGAAAAGCTTCATAGCTACAATAGTTTTATGAGTCACTTATTAGAAAAGATTGAAGTTTGTAAGAGGATCCAGCTGTAACTTGCCCTGAGCACTGTACAAATTCTTTAGTAAGTACTGATGACTTTTTTTTGTCTGCGTGATTGAAAAAAATACCCAGCAGTTTTGTTTATCAATGCAAAAACTTGTTTAAACATATTCAGAACTGTGTTTCTGTTTTTATTGAACATAATCTGTTTCTCTTATTAAGAATGCTTTCATACAAATGATCAAAATTATGAAACTGTATACCTCAGATACACACAGAAGTTGAGAAAATGTAATGGTGGTAAGTTTTGATGTTTTCTGAAGTAGGAAGACTACAGTGTTCTGGCTTGGGGATAAGTACTTTAAAAGCATAGCACATGATGTTTTCCTTTCACCCAGAAAAGAGAAATAAAGTAGATTTTTTTGGCAAATTAATGATCCTAACTTCCACACAAATCATCCAAGTAAACTGAGCCTGACCTCTCCATTCCAGCCTTTCTGGGAGCCACCGTTTGGCACCACTGCATGCTTGTGCTTTCCAATTATCTCAAGGAAAAGATAAACTAAGGATAAGGAAAAGTTAAGATTTTGGGAAAAAAACACTTAGATATGATGGCGTTTGGTTTAACTGTTAAGAATATAATCAGTAAAATCTGCTCTGCCTTAGTAGGTCACTTGCTGTCCGTTGACTGACTTATTTCTAGATGCAGAGCTGTTGCCTGAATGTCCTACCTGTGCAAACCAATAGAACGCGACGAGGTGCCAAATGCCTCCGAAGTCTCGTGCTGGGTCTGCTGCCTTCACCAAAGTGATGCGCCTACCACACATTCCCGGAATAAGAGTTTTCCTTTTGAGTTACTGATCTAAAACCGATGAGTACTGCCAGAATCGCATCATTCTCTGTCAAGATTAAGGGAGAAACAAAAGAAAAACCCTCCTGAAATTCCTCTGATATCTTTACCTAGGCAACCTCACAGATCCCAATGGAGACTTGAGGCTGTAACTCAACACATGATTTTGCATAATTGGAAGCATCTTAAATTGCAGTCTTCTAGTGTTGCTACCCCTGGAGTCTGACCTTGGCTTTAATTTTTAAAAGTTTACTTTGCTGAAGCTTCTCCTTCTCAACTTCAGTGATATTGAAAACAATGTCAGAGCAGCTAATAACTACAAAGCAGGCAAATAACAGAGCGCTCATCAAACTTTCTTGTACTCGGATACCATTTTAAACACGAGTGATATTAGGAACAGAGCATGATTTAAATGTGCTTTGACATGGGAGATGATACCAGGGAAGATAAATGTTTTAAATCAAACTCTATTTAAGATAAGCATGGCATACAAAGTAACTACTTGACTCTTGAATTTAAAAGTGCAGTTATTCAGATACATACTTAAATATACAGAACTGTATCTGGAAAATATGTTCAATGAGCAATTATATTAGTAAAGAAAATACAACGTGCTCGGGCAGTATGCCATTTTATTTATTATTATTCTTCAACTAATTTTTACAACTTGCCAAAGTGCATGCTCTATACTGATTTGCAGCCAGATTGAAAGTACAGGTGCACCAACACGTGAGAAACTATTTCAATAGCTGAAGAAAAAGCTTATATTCAGAACTGAAGCTGTGTAAATCAATGTCTTCAACTGCTTAGCTGTGTGCCAGAGGAAGAAAACGTCTCAAGAAACAGACTGATGCTACTGTCGTCTCACAAAAATCCTGGGCTACAAACACATTATTTTTTGTGTAACTTTACCATAAGACAAGCCAAAGTGTTTCCTTCCCAGGGACCAGAATTTATACTCAACCCTAAATTTTCCTCTATGTCAGCAAAGCTAATTGCTACTTTGAAAACAGGTGTGGTAAGGGTCCGCTGCCCTGCATCTAAGATAGGCATTAAAACTGGTGCAAAGTGGGAATAACTGTTAATATTGAAATTTAGTGGCCTTTTAAGCTCATTTTGACCAGGCATAATGCCAAATTTTGTCATTAATGTCAAAGTAAAAAAAAAAATTACACTTACTGAGAATTCCACATTTCTACTTAGTACGGGTCTAGAGACAAAAAAAGGAAAAAAAGGTTTTAAACAGGAGTGAGCCTCCACAGTTTTGCTGCTCACGAGAAGTGGTCTGAGAACGAGAGTCATGTTTTTTAGCAGATATGCTGCCAGCTTTTCTCACAGGCAGCAACAGACAGTGTAAACTCCGAGGCCACATCTAAAACAAACACATTTTATACCTGTGGGAAGCTGGGGAGGTTCAGTTTTCCACTGCTCTAAATAATTAATATCCAGCAGTTGAGAGATACAAGCTGATATAATATATGGTGGTTCCATTGGGTACCGCCGCAAAAGGATAACAATAATCCAAATGTCAGGCTGAAATCTGCTACCATGCGAACTGCGAGGGCTACAACCAACCTGCTCAAAGGTTTTCAGACACTGACTCAGCTGTGCGAGTACCAGCCCTAGGGTAGCAATGAGAAAAAGCTGAAATCCTGGAAATTTTATAAAAAGTGATGATCTTATCCCTCAATGTCTTTTGAAGTGCTCTAAAGAGAAAGCATTGCCTTCTAAAATACTTCAGAAGAAGTATCACTTTGTATTTGGGATTGCAGTGAGTGGTTATTTCAACTGGCCAGTATCGTGCTAGTAACTCTTCCCAAGCTAGAATGACGGCTACTTTGTATGGGGATTTACCGAGGGAAGGATGTTTCCCAGGACATGGCAACAAGTGCTCCTGCCAGAAGACCACCATTTCACTGAAAGATTCTGTTTGTAAAAAGAACTCTACTAGCCTAATATATCTCCTGGATAACTGCATCACTCCTTGTTTATATGTCAGTCTTTGAACAAAGCATTGACTCCATTAGCCTTTTGCCAGACTAAAAGCCGCAATTTTTCTTTCGAAGACAAGTCAAAGGAGGAATCAAATAAAGCAGTGAAAGATTTAACGTTTTGCATAGCTGCTAATTGTCCTTTGGGTAATAAATAAATAAATAAATAAAATCAGGGGCTTGTAATTCAAGCAATTTACTTTGTTGGAAAAGTTGTGTACCTTTTTCCAGGCACTAGGAAAATCTGAGAAATCTGTTACTATTTGTGTTCTCAGCAGCTAGCCCACTCCTGAAGTGTGATGCTTACTGTGGCTAGTCAGTTATTGCCTCCTGTAAGGAATCAGTTATTGCTTCTCAAGCCTACCACGGGAAAACTCAACAAGCTCATTCTTTACCTTTCATATTCTGAGCGAGATGCTGTTCCCTTCTACAGCTACCTTACATATTAGCATTTGATCAATCTTCAGTACAGTGACTATCCAAAAACTGTCTTCCTTTCCTTCTAAAATTAACATTTCATTTTTTACCTAAATGCACAACTCCCAGTTGCTAAAGACTATCATTGCTGAATGGTTTCTCCTACTTCTTTATTTCTGAACACCTTAAAATATTGGGACTTTGAGAGATACTGTGATTGTGAGAGGGGGTTTGGTTTGGTTTTTCACAGAAGAACTCTTTTCTCCAAGGCTAGCTTTTTTTAACACACATATTCAACCACAAAGTACAGCTATCTACTTAGTTACAGCAGCTGTCTTTTGCAAGTCTACATGTTTCTTAGAGGGATATAGGGAAAATATGGTCTCCTCTTCATTCACATGAACTGGCTGTAACTAATGAATTGAAGCTGAATATTCTCCTATTTTTAAGTTAGATGAGAAAGACACTGAATATATTTAACAGAAACCATCTCCAAAGTTGGCAACTTTTTGGACAAGTTAATGATGTCCCACAGGACATTATCAACAAATGCTACCATTTATTTTGAATGCTTTTGGGCTAATACACTTTTGTAAGCCCGAACAGGAACGGGAAAGCTTTGTGGGCTTGCAGATGAAAAACACCCTGACCAACCCATCCTGACTGATATGCATTTGGAAATTCGTCTGCTTATTTGCTTCCTTCCCCCTAAGACTAAAGTGACTGTCTAGTCTTAGGGGGACACACCCCCCACCCGTATTCAAGAACTCTGTTCCTACCTTGACATCTATTTCACTATGTTTTGCTCTATTTAGACTGTGGCTTTGAGTCATCCTTCCAAAGTTCAAGATAGTTTTCCAATGAGCCCTTCAGAAACTTTCTTTGATCCCAGTTTTGGCAGTCATCTCTTGTCACATATTTCATTTGTTACTTTAGACGTAAGTCCCCATCCAAAACAGTCCAAGAGCAAAGAAGAGGAACAGCCTCCAAATATGGTGAGAGCTAAGCTGGTTTCTGGAGTAGTTTAGCACATCAGCGTGCATAAGAATGAAGAGAACTGGAATGAGTTTTAAATAATGCTCTAAATAGACTGTGGTGAAATGTTCAGAACTTAAAACTACACAGAAAATCATGAAGCAGATAAAAGAATAACTAAGACCCCATTAGTAAATATAACTCTGTCATGATCAACTCCAGCAATAAAATGTTGCTTCAACTCTCTGAAATCATGCCTGATGAAACAAAGGTTAAGCACAAGTCCTTAACTTAATATTTGGTTTATAAAGAGCTAGTAAAGTTTACACCATCAAATATGAAGGATGAGGTTTTTTCCAAAGTAATTATACTGGACAGTTATAATAAAAATACTTCCCAGAAAAAATACTCTTCAGTATCCACCAACTGAATCTTAATTCAGATCACACAATTCTTTTGCTTTTAATTAGGATTATTTTATTTCTCCCCGCTGCTGTTGGATATTCCCTTCATTTAGTGTCTCAGCTTAAAATTCACACTATTTCACAGTATTCTGCATGAGGATTATGAGGCGGCCAATTACGAGAGGGTCTCAAATGGCAGTAACGTTAATCAAGTGAACAATTACATATATTGTAGCCAACAACAATCTGGGCCCTAACAATAACGAAAGAGTTATTTATACAGGTTTTAAAATGTGAAAATATAAGAAATGGGAAGTTTTCTAGATCTGACCCTGGAAACACATAAACCTGGTATTGATGCTTCTCACACACAAAAAAGTCAAGACCACGTCTCACAAAGTGTCAGTATTTTTTCCCTTGGTCCGTAAGAGCAGTACCTAGCACCTGCTGTAATCTGATTCCTATTCTCTTGTCCTCCACTTTATAAAGAAAAGAAAGCAAATTTGATGCTAGTCTGTTGGATAAAGGAGTGCCTGAGGCTACACACCCAAGTTTAGCTGCGCTGCAATTCAACACATCAGCTTGTACAATTTTTTTAGGAAAACCTTAATTCTCCCAGAGCTCATTTTTAACTTCTACAATACACAAAAGAGTATATCAGATACTTTGGCTCTGTGTATTTTGGAAAAAAAATAATGTGGGATATCACAATATTACTTTACAATTTAAAATATGTAATTGTGGTAGCTTTTGAATCGTAACAATAAAATATTGGAGCACATATCTATAAAGGAATTAAAACTATAAATTTCATCAACATTTTAAATTGTTTCTTGTTATACACATTTAATGACTTGGTTTAAAACAGCATGTAAAAACTCCTTAAAAATAGTGTATTGAAAAATGCTTATCCAAATGCAATTGCTATGCACAAAACCTTTCTCTTAAAAAAACTTGACATTTTGTGCTTCAGTGTTCCTTAAAAATAAGTACTAAGTAATCTACAATTAGCAAAATATAAGCATATTGAAGCTATGAATTATAAGTTAATGAAATAAGCTGCTTTAATGGGGAAAACATTTTATTAGGAAATAGAAAATACTCATAGCTGGAGAGTCAGCAGCTGCTTTTAAAGGATGCCATTAAGCTGCCATTATTTTGACAAAGCTCTGGCCTCAGAGGCAGATTTTCTTAATGCATTGTAGAAGTCCTTGGCAAATTACATAATATTCATTAAATTTAAATGGAGACCCTTGATGTCTCCTGTAAAGATGTCCCAGGGAGTCAATTTTCAAGGAATTCATAATGTAAGCAGCAAGTTATCGGAGAAGGAGACATTCATCACCTAAGAAGGCCCCGAATTAATCATTTAGAGAAGGAGGTGATAGGACACATTTGGGTGGTTTATTTGTTAGAGTCCACAAGACCCTGAGCCAGACACCTACTTCAAGTAACAACAGCAACCCGGCCAGCCACGTGCTGCATACACCAAATTTCCTCAGATGCTTCCTAACTTTCCTAGGGAAGTGGTTCGTTTAATCCCTAAAGTTAATACTACAATGTCAGCGGGACTAAAAAAGCAGAGGCGGCAGCTGGCTAAAGCCCTGCGCTCCTGCCTGACATCTGCCTCACACCTACACCTTGGGAACTAATCCTTCTGTTAAACTCCCAGGGGTTTTTTGGGTTTTCACCCTGACACTGATCCTGCTAGTGAAAGATGCTGTGTTATCTTTTCCTATTACAAAAAAAAACTTGGCACATGCTGGGCAAATAGATGCCTTAAAATTCCAATCCTAGTCCTACTAACTTTTTGTTGTTGGGTTTTTTTGGATCCCAACAGTGGAATCTCCCCAATGCTGCTTTTACTCATTTCCTCATCACACAGCAGATACTGTTAAGGCTGAAACAAAAGACCATCCTAGGAAGTTTTTCCTCTTTTTAATATTTGGCTTCATTTAAATGCTGCATGTCCCCAAAACCTTTTTAAACTGCTTACTTTTAAAGTACAAACATGTCAGTATTTAGCCACGGAGGGTACTCTTCTGTCCTAAATCACCATCCATTTATCAAAGACTGATCTAGGTTGCTAAATGCTGTAAAAACACATTATAAATACATTCCAATTATCTCCATATAATAGCCGTTGGCTTCCAGCATTGAATATACTGGTATTTATATAAACATTACATAGACAATGCCACACCGTTTTCAAATTGGACTGTACTTAGCGTGGTAGCCTGCTATCATCATTAGTCAGTAAATAGTACGGACAAAACAGCTTCCTTTAGCAGATAGTCTTATTCCTCTCTCTCATAAAATGGCACTATTACAAAATAATCCAACATTTAATTTATTAATGCAGAATAACAGACGGGACTTGTTTTTCATCATCATTATTTATAACTTTACTATTATAATGTGCCCAGTGTTACACAAAAGGGCAACGTATCCCAAGTGAGCTGCAGCCAGAGCTTGCACAACCCTCCCATAAAAACAAATTAAACAACTTAAAATATGGAAATGAAATCCTGATTTTTACTCCGTATGGTTCCATAAAGAATTAACTTTAATACATGTAACTGGAAAGAGAACTGTCCTTAATGATCCTTCTAGTTTACATCTAAATATTTCAATAGCTCTTTAACTGCTAAACTATATTTAAAATATCCTTGAAATCCTTTATTAGGGGGTTGAGATGTTAAATAATGAAAGCTCAAAAACCAGCTCCATGCTGGGGAAACTGGAAGCTCTTTAATCAAGCTGGGCTCTTACATTGTCAATAGAATTACGGTTGGTATCAACTAACAAACATTATGCCTCTGAAGTAGGGAAATTGCGCTGGCTCCATTTTCAAATCAGCATAGGAACTGAGATTAGTTACCAGATGTGAATTACAGATGGAAACTGGTATTTAATATGCAGCATGGTGCTTTCAGAAACCTGCCTTCCTCCTCTGTCCTCATTCCTCATCTACTCACCCATCGGGACAGTTGCAAAGTCAGTGAGACACGGGGTGAAAACAGCTGATGGAAACCTGCATAACAAAGCATGCGTAAGTTCATGTACATCTCAAAAATTGACTATGATTTCCTGTGACCACCACGTTTCATGGATACCTCAAAGAGAAGAACCCTTTCTAAACCTTGTAAGTCCATAGTTGTACAATGAAGAACCTAGTCACGGAGCAAATTAACTGCAAGGAAAGGAATCATGTCCCAGTGAAAATTCAAGCCTCCAAGTAACTGAGTGAACTACTCACAATGTTGTTCTCCTGAGCCAGGACCACTCTTCATATCTCCTTAGCATCCAGAAAACCTACTATTGTCAGGGGACAGACTTCCTTGCTGCCTCAAGGAAGAGCAAAAGACGACAGGCAAAAGCACTTTTTTTTCTGAGAAAAGCGTGTTGAAAAACTTATGGGAGCATTGAAAAAAATACCTATCGGGCAGGGAGATGGGAGAGAATGCTCCAGTTTTCTGTCATTCTGGCTGGGTTTTATTCTGTCAAGCATGAAGAGAAACATGCATCAAGTTTTCCGTATCAAAATTTGCACAGTGTTTGTCCTCATGCTAAATGCAGTTCTGGCCTGCAGTGCCAAAGATCTCCTAGTAATATTTACACAACCACAAAATCAGAGGAATGGTGCATTTAAAGGGACTGGAGCTGTCATATAAAAAAAGACATACATATTAGCACATTAAGAACATGCCAATTTTTTCACTAATTATAAGTTTTGGACATTACTGAAGAGATTTCCCTCAATGCAAACAGCTGGGATATTCATTTAGAGCTGTCCTGATGGAAATACACCTCTCTGTAGTCTGAGAGTCTTAACAGCATGGTTCTTACAAACACATACTTAAGCAGAGCTTAGGAGTTATATGCTTTGCATAACACAGATTAATAACACAATTCAAGAAATACTGCGGTAGTGCATTGTGGTGCTTTATTAGTGTTAGACATGCAATATTTATTTAATGAACAGAAATTAAAATATTTAAGATAACATTTTAATCAAATTAAAGGAGTTGAAGTTGCAATAATGAAACAAAAATAAAGTTTTTCATGCATTCTAAGTTTATAGTTCTCATATGTGCATATAGTTGTGATTCTGTACCATTATTAAATGTAGACAAAGTACCATTGATTGCACGAGACGAAATCAACCCTTAAGTTATAAGTAATGTTCATATCTTTTACAGACTTCCTATATAATCTGGATCTTCAGCTTTTTATAGTACATTGTAATACAAGACATCTGGAAGCTTCTAAGATGAATAGGAATGGCTCTACCATTTGTAACATACAGTGGCTTCTTCAATGTACAAATTATGGAAGATAAAGTAAATGCCTACCACGCTTTAGGAGACCATGATTTTTTCAACAGAAAGAAATCTCAAAACCCTTCATAAACAGATTAAAGTGCTACCTATTGCATATTAAATACTTCCAGTGACTGTATCTACATTTAGAAGTTATAAATCCCTGAAAATAGGGTTTCATACCGAAAGTGCTGACAGACCCTTAAATCTAGCATCATCAACTCAGCAGTGCTACAATCCTTCACCATGTACTTCAAAGAAAGGAAGTTACTCAACATGCTTTAAATATCACCATTTTAAAAGCCCACAGCTAACACCTCTATCATATCTACAACAGTAATGGATACATAAAGAGCAAAAAAGCATGAGCTTACTTTACATACTTGATGTAGGACAGTAATTCTTCTTTAAAGCTGGAAGTGTAAATAAACCTCCAGTGCAGCAGTAAACATATTAAGACAGCAGTTCTGTTTGTTTTAAGATGCATCTAAGAAAGGGCATCCTGTACAGAAAGAAATGCAGACTAGTACCTAATGAGCATGAGTTTCATTAGGTCCCCAAATCATGAAACCTTTCTAAATGCAAGGCAACATTTTCACAGCTGGAAAATTACAAATAGTTCTTGATACAGAGCCAACAGCAATAAATGTAGTTATGTATAATCTAGGGAGAATGCTACATTCATTAGTAGGTGGAAAACCAAGCTAAACGTAAAATACAGCAGCAAGAGGTAACATATATAAATATTAAACATCCTTCTTGAATGGCAGAAAGTTTAAATTTGTTACTTACACTGTTAAAGTATGGCCTTGATATTTGTTCTTTAAAGTAAGTAAAGTACATGGCTATGAGCAGGGCTGTTTCAAAGGATAATTTCAAAGTATTAGGGTGTGCATGGATGAACTCTTAAGCTAATTTTTGAGAGAAAAAAATCAAAATAATGTGGAGATGTCCAAAATTTTCATCCCTACATTTTAAAGGGCAAGAAAGACTGACCGTAAGTGGCAAGTTATTATGGTTTTAAAATGATCTGCAAGAAAGTTTACAATTTTATCCTATGGGAGAAACAGAACTTCCTTTGTTTTCAACATAAAAATTACTCTGTATGATATGTTTTCATTCAAAAGCTGCATCATTCAAAAAATACATGTGCGGTGAAGATGCTTTTCAAAAATAATCTCAAAATACAGAAAAATGTTAAAATTTTCTTTCTAAGCAGAACATGATGTGCATGTAATCTTTCCAGAATTGCTCCAAAAGCTGCCTGTATCTTCAGCTATAAGAACGCTATAAAAATATTTTCATAGTTGTAAATGTCCCATTCTGCCTCTCTTAGTAACTTTACTTTTTCCTAAATTGCATTTGTCGTTCTCCCCTTTTTCTTGACAAACTGTTAGAAACAAAAGGTGCTTTTATTCACTTACAGATCAGATAAAGACTAGATAGCACATTCAAAGCTTCACTAAATTTCTTCACTAATGCACAAAAATTGATCTTTTCGCTACCTTTAATCTGTTTATCGTTCTTGGTATGCAAATATGTCAAATGATCTGCTTTTAGTCAATTATGCAGTTTGATGTTCTACATTTACATTCTAAAAGAAGTGATTTCAGAGGTTGTAAATATAGTAGAGTTTCATTTTAATAACTACAAGTTGGCTTGCAAGTGAAAAGTCATTGGAGCATATTCTCTGGTTAGTTTACTTGTTCAACCCCATTGGTGTGTGTGATTTAATCATTGTAGATACTACAGATGGTCTCATACCAGTTAGTTTGAAAATGACTGTGGAATTCAAAACAACTGCACAATGCTTCCCCATTAACAATATGAGAAAACCACTTGCTTCGGCCAAACATTTGAAAATGTTTAAGAACTTGTATGGAAATACTGAGTAACTGAAATACATCTTGGTGTAATTAGGAAATTAAAATCTAATTGAGTGCAAAACCTAACTTCCAACAGTAAACGTACCATAACTTAGTACATAACCTTTGGCACTTCGAATATATTACAACAAATTTACAGTCATTTAGATCTTAAGTGGGTCAAAAGAACATTCATGTGGTTTACGAGGTACCGAACTTGATAAATCCTCAGGTTGTCAAAAGAGAGACTACCTGATGAAGTGGGCCCGTTTCTGTGCTACAAACATCTAAGCGCAGAGCACTACAATTAGGTAGGGCTTGAATCACTCAGGCTCCATCCAGGCACAATGATCTATGCTAATGGACCCAACGGTGGGTTGGGAACACTCAAACTGCAGACATTTTAGGGACATAGGGCTAGGGGGATGGGAGGTAGTTGCTAAGAAAAAGAAGAAGAAAATAAAAGGAAGAAAGTAAGTAGAAAAGAAGAAAAAGCCAAAAATAAGTAAATGAAATCTGAGAACAATTGTACAAAGAAGTATTTTTTTCTAACAAGAATAATTCTGTGTTGTCATACAATACTAACATTGTCAAAAGCATTCAAACAGTAGAACTTTTTCAACTTTTCCAGATCATAATTATTCAAGATATTACTAATTTTTGCAGTTTTAAAAATGAAAACATATTTAGATCTTTTACAACAACAAAAAAATTGGAATTTAATTTCAAGGTTTTTTCACCTCCTCAGCAACAGCCATTACATGGTGCTGTAAGAAAAAAAACAGATCAGGTCTAGAAAAAGAAGAGGAGAGGAGAAGACAGTCAGTTTTCTTAAATCCAATCCAAAATATTCTTTGTACTTTTTTTTTTAATATCATCTTACTGTTTCACAGCAACAGACAATCTAACTGAGACTCTTATGAAGGAAATTAAAATTAAAATCTATTTATGTTAATATTGTGAGGATTCTTCTACAGTATTTTCCCATTACATGTTCATCACTATATTTCTCCAATTTATTGAATAACAGATACCTCTTTCATATGTTATTTTACAATTATTAAATGATCAGGAAGACATTTACTACATTCTTCTTTCATTTGCCTCAATGAAAACTGACTTTTAGAAGTACTTACAAGGAATACAGATTTTTTTTTTAATGAAAAGCCCTTCTAAGTACTCTATATGTGTGTAAGCAACATAGCCTATTTCTAAAGCCATATACTTCGTTGACATAAGATTTAAAAAACCTAGACAGATATATATCATGTAAAATTCAACCTTGAATTGAGTCAGTTCTATATTTTTTGAATTATCTTGTCTATTTAAGTCACTGTTCATTTCTCCTACATTTTCCCTGTAGTAGACTTTGACTGAACAAAGTATTCATATTTTTATTCCATACTTTTCTCCAGTCCTACCTCCGACTCTATTAACACTGTTCAAAGTACTTTAACATCTAAAAAGGCATGCAATAACTTCATACAAAAAGATCCTCAAAACAACCTTATGTCATGAGCTCACTACCAAAGTTCAATTGTTATACACAAAATTCAGCATTTAAGTGTAAAGTAATTGATTCCAGCATGTGCTATTACTGAAATGGCATGGTATTTTTTACATTGTTAAACAAAAAGCACATTGTATAGAATACAGCACTTAACTCTGCAAAGATTGTGCATCACTGTTTTCCTCTAATATGTGTAGAACAAACTACATTCCATTGCAACAAACCACACTTAGGTTTAGTAAAGCATACTACACTGGCTTGAAAACAGTGGTCTTGATGGCATGCTGTAATATCAGAATTGATATATTTGCATAATACCAATAATCATTCAAGAAAACATTCATAACAGCAGAGGCTTCCCAGTTGAAACGGCCACACGGTGAACACTAAGCTATTATATAAACTGCATGGACATATTTAATGTATATTATTAACTCTACCATAAGTATTCTGTACCTAAAGGTGTTTTCAAAAAGAAAAAAAAAAGTTATTTAGGTAATCTAACAGAATATTACTTTTGGCAGTCCCTGCTAGTGTTTGGAGTAAAAAACAAAGAAAAGAAACCCCAAGCCATAGTCCCATCCTCCCCCGATTCCTGGAATTTCTTAGGAGAAAAGGAATGAAGAGAAGTCAAAAATGTTAAAGTGTGATTTCCTTCCACTAGTGTATTCAACAGAAAGTACCATCAAGTATCGCTATCTTAGCTTTTGGAAAATTTGCCAGCTTTTCGAGAAGGTTCATATGGCACTCTGAGAATACTAGGTGTTTCTTCCATTACTCGTACAAGAAGATTATCAATGTAATCCTCAAGTTCACGAATATGGGTGTCCTTCTTCTTAAGTTGCTCTTTATGCTTCACCAGCTCCTGCAAAACCTCTTCATAAGTAAGGTTACGGTATCCTGCAGTGGCGTCGAAAGGATTTCCATCCTACAGATAAGTTTAAAAAAAACACCAGATTTTATTAAATAGTTCACCGTTCTGAAAAAATTGATGGATTATCGCTTTTCGTATGTTTCTCATGTGCATCTCTGGACAGAAGCAACTTTTCTTAGACAACATACCTCCGTTTGCTCTAGAGCTTTTCCCTCCAATGCCCCCACTGGAGCAGACAACTGGAGATAGGTTGCCCTAGGTTTGAAGTAAGTTTCCTACACTGTCATCTCAGAAAAAAATACTGTTCTCGGTGAGATGTATACACAGTTGATGACCATACAAGCAGTAACCACAAGAAGAGTTAGCAGGTCCGTTTTGGGAAACCAACTATGTGGTAACCTTAATTATAGAAGAACAAGAGAAAGAGCCCGGAGAATTCAAGTCCTACTGTAACTTTCCTGAGCTCTCGCCTTTTGAGCGTATCATAGCAAAACATTTACTTAGCTCTAAATGACATCAGCCCTCATCTGTCTTTCATATTCTATTTTTAGTCATCAGTGGTTCTCCAGGCCTTGGCCTCTGAATCATATAATAAAACTTTCAATTTTAAATTTCAGGTGAAGCTAAAAGGCTGCATCTTATTTGCATCAGAGCACTTAAGACAGAAATGTGTATTACTAAAAGATCTTGCTTGCCTGCTCGCTTGCTTTAAAGCAGGAGGGGCCCAGAATTAAGCAGTAAGGAAAACAGAATTGTTTCTGTAATGATTTCTGACGACTCAGTAAGTGCAGGAATTAGCAGAGATGGACAATTAGTCTCCTTAACAAAGGGCAACACGCGATCCAAAATACTACAAACTTGAGTGTCTTATTCTGCGTCAAGAAGAATTAGCTGTAATCAGATCATGAAAAATTTGGAAATGTGTAACTGAGAGTTTGTTTATAAAAGTATTAGCACCGTTAGACATGCTAAGCAGTAAATTTTATCTGATTCAGAAATGGAGACATTTAAAAGATATGGAACCTCTAATTGAGTAAAATAATCTAACCTCTCAAATCCTGCACCTCTAACAGGGCAGAAGAAGAACACAAGATAGCTTTTGTTTACAGTAAAACCTTGTCATTAAAAATGATAAAGCTTGCACAGCTAGGATGCACACCACATAATCAAGTCATATTCATTCCTTTTCCATGCTCCATTCCTTCTCTTTCCATACAGCTCCATATTTGCACATTGACATATGCTGAATCATTAAAATACGCAGGTGGCCAAAGTTTTCAAATAAACCTAATTAAAAGTGATGGTGCACTGCAAATAGGCTGAAGTACGACAGATCAATCAGCCTCTCTCCATCAATTATATTCTAATAGTAGCTCTCGAAAATATGTGCTTTTAAGGGTTTCTCAGTACATTTGAGATATTTAATGCCACGTTTATCTACGCGTATTCAGTATTTTAAACTTACCAAGTTACAAGATTGTAAGTGATCAATAACTCCCACTTTATTAAAATGGCTACCTTGATGAAATTTCTAAATTGGTTAGTAATTGATTTCCAACAAGTATAGAAGAGAAAATAAGTTCACTTTGTGGTCATTATATTTTTTAGCACATTTTCTTCTATAAGAAGGAAGTAAAATTTTCTCTTTATGGTACTAAATTTTTGTACACATTGGAAAAGACATCATTAACACTTCCATGTCTAAAATATAGGGTTTGCCTAATTTTCCGATTTGGCAAAGGTACAGGAATTAAGATGCAATGATGTCTTTAATTATTATATAAAGTTTACTGGAAAACTGTGTGTAATACATATGCTTTAAAGATGTTTTGTCATACACATGCTCCATATAGATCTTTGAGGGGAATAACCTATCACATTAATTACACAAGAAAATTCTAGTTAAAGGATGTTAGTACTTAGAAACAAATATTGTTAAAGTTAAGAAGATTTTAAATGTTCAGTTTGAGCAAATAAGTGATATTTAAATGTATAAGGAAGAACTGTATCTTTACAAAAACAGATACTACAATTTTAATACAAAAAATTAATCATATAATGACTTATTAAGAAAAAAAGATTCTAAATAACAAGCTATGCAAAGAACGATTGTCTCAGCTACAAAATACTACTGGGGTACACACTGACAGCCAGAGGAAATGGAGTTAGATAAAATGAAGGCCTGGCAATCTCTGATCATCTCTTTATTGTTCTAATGAGGAATTCTGCTCTGGGAATATCATCTAAGCTACTTTCACATCTTTTGTCCTACTTACTTCATCTTCCTTTCAGTTCTTAATTAGGCCTTAAAGAGCTCACACTGCCCTTTCAACTGGCTACTGCTCCCATTTAAACACTGCTTTCAGAGACAGGTGTTGGCACCAGAGTAGAAGACATACAAACATAATTACTAAATGTGATGTAGAAGGAAGAAATATAATAACTTGGTGAGGGCTATTATTGCAAAACCTAATAATAAATTACTTCAAACACCTTAGAAAGCAATCTTGAATATTTAAAAAAAAAATTCAAATGGTTTCATTCAAAACTATGGTTGAGATATAGTTTCTTCTCCTCCTAATTGTATTTTCTATTAAATGAGCACCACCTCATAATCCTACAACCGACATTTAGGATAGCTGGTATTCCAAAAGAAAAATCATCAAGGATTTCTTTTATCACCTTTAAATCCTTTAAATAAAACAATTCACATCTTATTTCTTAAAAGAATTAAACTGATGCTTTTACCAGCAATAAATTACATGATTTGCGGTAGTACATTTGCAAGCACATAGAAACTGTAATTATGGTGACTTTACAGACAATAGCTGTTAAGTTAAATCAATTTTTTTGATGTCGCTTTTTGTCAGAGATTAAGTAACCGCCTGGTAGAATTCAGTTTACTATCTGATCAAAAGCAGCCTTCATACACTCTGACATCTCCCACCAGTTACTTACATTATAAAAACTTGAGCATTTACAATAACATCAAATGTTATTACAAATAATTTACATAAACCAGCAAAAAATAAACAGTACAAAGTCATATTTGCTTGTGAAACTTGTTTTCTATATATTTTAAAGATTGAAAACAAACCCACTTTTAAAGATTTCATCTATTCGCAGAACAAATTCTAGTAAGACCACGTTTTCCTTCAAACAAAGACTGCATAGGAAATCTGTGGATTTTTTTGGTCTTTTCTTAGTACACAATTTATTCTAGGTACTTGTAGAGTCAAAAGAGTATTCTGAATAATAACTTTAATATTTCTATTTTTAGTGTTTTCCGAGAGGCTGTTCGTTTATTATTTGTATTATTAATCCTATCATGTATCAGTTCATTACTTCAATTTTGATTTGCCATCTAAAGACCGTCCTCAAGACTCCAACCATAGTGATAGGAAACTTCTGTTAGGTCAATTAATATATCATTCCTAATGCAGAGTTCCTCACCTGACTATTACTTCTCTAGAGTCATCTGAAATACCCCAAAGCAATAGTTTTCTTTTTACTTTCTGTGCAAAGATCTAATTTTTCCCTTCTTCTCTACATCTTCATACCAGAAGTACACTGCATATTGAGTGTAAAACTCTATTTCCAAATTTATATTAAGCCTGTAATTTTCTAATTAGATTTTCTGGATATGTCAAAAGAAAAACAAAAAATCCACAACATTTCCTTTAAGAGGTTAAACAAGAATAATAGCTGATATTGTGTCAAGCACCAATTAGTTGGCATTTACTGATGGCTTTCCGTAACACTTCATAACTCACCATTGTTTTCCTGAGGTCCTCAATGCCAGAAGGATTCATATTAAAACTGTGGGGGAAAAACGAAAACCCCAAATATTAGCAGTGCATACGTATCGGAACAAAACACCTACTAGAAGACACTACTGAATTAGGTATATAGCTATATATTTGTTGAACTTAGGAAAAGTAGGAAAATATTCAAAGTTAATGGAAATCTTCATATATTCTTTGTTCACAATTTTTTGTATTTTTCATATTCTTTTTGTCATAAAACTTGACTAAGTAATTAAGAAAGGCAAGAAAGGATATGCAAGAAAGGATATTACGAATTGGGCTTCTCTAACTCTTCTCTTATCTCTAGACTTACCTCGAGCTTCTAAGCAAAAAGAGATACTTCAAATGAAATATTCTGGAAACAGGTCCCTGGGATGAGACTTAAACAACAACAAAACCCTGCAGACTAACATACATTCCCAGCTTCATGGCAGCTGCTAGAGGAGAAAGGTCCTTTAGAAATTCCAGTGAGATCACCAGCTTAAGTCAGACGCTGAAAAGCCATCTTCTCTCAGCAACATTTTTTTCGTACTTAAAACTGAGTAAATAATCTACTATTTCATAAACCTGGTGATGATCCCACATATCCAAAAAGCAAAGCTATTTCATGATGTTGTGTTGAGATTTTTTTCTTCCTCAACTGCAAAAGTGCAGTTGATATTGATAAAAGCAGCCATTGTCTAAGTGTCAGGCCTAAGAAACGGTCCACTGGTCTCTCAGGTTGATGTAATTACTAGCAAATATCTTCAAAAATCAGTGCTGCTATGTTCTTACGTACTTGCTACAGCAAGTTTGGAGAGAAAACTAACTCTCTGAAAATGTGTTCAGAATTTGAATATGGCTCACAAATACTATTTACCGGGTAGCATCACAGCAGACATCATTCTTTCACATCACAGAATCTACTATTTAGTTAGATTGCATGTACCGGCTGTCAAGGGTGACATTTGTTGACTGAGAATAATGCAAAAAGTTACGAAAATATGTTTACATTTTTTTTTTATTTTAAAGGTAGCTTAAAGTAAGGAACATGTATTTTGCGACTGTTCATCACTCTTTGTCATCTGAATTTATAAGCCATATATCTCATGGTGTAAAAGTGGAAGGGACATAATTTACAAACGTAAATTACATAAAATGTAAATCCTGATTTTTTTCTGTAAAAAAAAATTTTTGTTTACATTACAACTTTTTTTTTTAAATTAAAATTTTTTATTCTGTACATTATTTTTAATTTCCAAAGTAGGCAGGCTTTTGCTCATATAGAAGTCCTGTGAACCATCTGCTGGACTGAGGATATTAGATAAAGATTGGATTACAGGAACAGTCACAACTAGAAATCAAGAGGTGTCTGACGAATCAAGTTCTGGCTAATTCCCATTATACCTGTTTGTAACAGTGATCCGCAGCAGTCTGCCTAGTTTGCTGGAGACCCGTTGTGAATGAGGGGCCTCTTTCATCGGGTATTGTCTAAAAAGCTAAAGGCAGGAACCCTCCCTCACAGCCCGCCTTTTAGTTTCACACTGATGTGTCAAACACATGATGAACTTGCTTCATTCATGGCTGCCTTTTGTGATCCGAGTACAAAAAAAAGAGTTAACTGAACTGGATCGAATTAGCTTGGTGAAAACCAAGAATGTCTCTATTTAACGAAGTGTGGCGTTAATTTGGGATATCTTTCTTTTGGGACTGTTTCCTCATGTTAGACAAGATATAGAATAATACGGCCTGACTGCTCAACTGAGTGACTTTCCGAAAGGTTAAAAAAGCAAGATCTTTCATTGCCTTGAACGACTTTATAGTTTCTGTGAAATAAGTTCTGGGACTCTTTTTCATAGAAGCAGCTTAAAAGAAAAGCAGCAGTTCTGACTATAAAAAGTTGCATTTGAAAATTAGAAATATAAATCCCTGGCAATATGGACTAATTTTTTTTTTCTTTTTAGCTAAAAAAACTGCAGTCATTTCCATAACATTTCAGACATTGTAACTGCAATTACAAAAGAGCACATCTGTGTATTTCCCATCAAGCAATTTGAATATACTTGCAAAAAATGAAAAACTATTAAACAAAATACTCACCAATAAAAACCCAAACCCCATGAATACTCTTACTCATATTTTAAAGAGATATGTGGAAAATATACTGCTTCTCAAGGAAGAAACAGGTGCTGAGATTGCATGTAACTTTTTTTCAAATCAGATTGTCTGCTAAGTAAGGTGGGAGCTCCACGGCCTCGCTGAGCCCCGCAGGGTTTCCTGCCAGCGCTTCCAGCCCAAGGTGAGCGTGAGCAGATGCAGGCTCTCACCGCTGTACACATAATTCACTGTCCGAGGACCAAGTAATACCTCAAAAGAAAATACTGTAAAATTATGAATGCATACAGTTGGGGGAGTTGCATGTTTGGTGTATTAAAATTCATGAGATCGTTTATTTTTTAATTTAAATTTCATCACAATAATACACCCCTAAAGTTACCATCTCTCTTGATTACTAGTAATAGCTTACAGAAAAACATGCCTCTAGGACCACATCCCACACACTGTACAACCATCATAAGCCTCCTTCGAGCAGCCATTTTCTTGGCTTCCTAAGAGCACTCTGAAATCATTGCTCTAAACAATTATAAAAAATAATGTCATTTTTTTTTGCTGTGTTACAATCGCAGTTCATAGTGATAATGCTTGTTATAATCCCATCTCTGTTTTTTCCCCAGGGTTTGATAAATCGGCAGGGAACTTTTGCTATGGAAGCATGAAAAAACTATGTTCTCAGCCTGGTAAAAAAAATTCTTTTGGCTTTTTTTTGAGTGCAGCTTTCTGTGAACAGTGATTGTAAAAAAAAAAGTGACATTGTGGGATTCTATAATTACTGTTTCTCAGTTATGCCCAAACTAAGTTTGCTCAGTTTACAAGTAAAAAGATTATTCTTTTCTAACAAATGGACTTTCTGCCAACTCACCCTGAGAACTAAAGTCAAACTAGACTTCTCTGACTCATCGTCATTAACACTGTGTGTAACTCCCAGGTGTTATATCTGAGTCTAAAGCCTTCTTACTGGACATACCTTCCAACCTACACAAACTGGCTTGACTACTCCTCTTTCTGTTCACTGAAAAAGAGCCCATCTACCTTCTTGCTCCTGTGTCCTTCATCATCTCAAGGAATCAAGTAATTTTCTGCCTCTTGCACTTATCCAGACAGGGCAAGAAGCCCCCGCTCCACCACTGTGGAGTCTCATGTGTCTCAAGGTGGTGTCCCAGGTGCCGTAATGATTTTTAACAGAAGCTCCATGGTTTGTCTCTTACAGCTAATAAACTTTCATTCACTCCAATCACCTTCAAGAAAGGCAGGAACTAGTAAAAGGGAGGTAAATCACACCAGCAAGCCACCCGACTTCTACATTGCCCCTATCCCACTATAGGCAGAACCGACTTCTTCAATCTAGCACAGAAACTAGTCGTGTCCCCCGTTTCACTCATCTGGGAATCCAATTAGTTTCCTTAACATTTACTTTATATGAGATATTTTTACCAGATTAAATCATATCCCTTATTCTATAGCAACTTTTTCTTTACACGGACATTTTTACTGAATAGTAAAATTTGTTTGGATTTCTGGGGTTTTATTAGCTTGGATTTAAATTTTAGCTCATCTGAGATGAGAACTCTTCCCTGTTTCCATGTTGCTGGGGGGGGGGGAGTGATGAGAAATAAAAATAGAATAAACTAATAATGGAGACAGACATACTATAATGCTGATTCTGCAGAGTGTTTTGGATGACTATTTCATAATCATAACAAGCATATTACTTTATACTTTCTAGTTATTTTTCCTATTTAAATACATTTCATTAGAACTACATGAAACTTACTTTTTTTCGTAACACCTTCTTTTTATGAGGTAGTTATATACTTACACTGCGTGCTGATTATTTGCAGTTTGTATAGAAACTTCAACACAGCAGAGTTGAGTTTAGGATGTATCACAGGCTCAAGTTTATGACTGGAGCTTGTAATTTTGTCTTTTGAAGTTTAATGGTAGTTAAAAATTCAAACATTAGGCCTAGTGGCTGCTTAAATATTTAGCTTCTAAATGCCTAGAGATTAAAACAATGTTTAAAAAAATCTTTCCTACAACTGATTAAAACATTTTAGTGCCTGAACCATTTACTCTGACAACATAATGAATGGGAATCAGACTCCTAAATTATGCTGTATGGAAAGCATATTTTCTTAAGGAACAAAAGCTTTTTACTTACCTTTAGCTATTTGTATTAGTTATATGATCACTGTACTGTATACTATTAGAAATTAAAAGTACAATATTTACATTAATCTTTACTATTCAAAGTATTGAAATCTTCTTTGTTAACGTGACATCTTGTAAAATAACCATAATACCTATGCGCTCAGTGTGAGCTTTTGTTTTTTTTCCTTTAATATGGAACATCTATGTACAAGTTATTAGCAAAACTCTACCATGTTCATCTTCCATTAGAGTTGAAAAATTATTCCTATTCCTACTTCTTGGTCTTTGGACTGATTCTTATTACATTGCTTATGCATTTTTCTTTGGATTCTCACAACACGTATCAAAACCTTGAAATATTAGGATGCAGTTTAAGTTATTACCAATGTACCAGAAAAACAAAAGAAATGAAGAAAATCAGATACAGCTAATGAAATTCAGAAACTTTGCTTTCCATAGAATATTATTAGCCTGCTGTGCCTGGCAATGTAGACATCACTTTATACTCTGAGAAGGAATGACTGTCATGTCTGGCAGCTAAGCAAGTATGGAGTAAGCATATTACTATTTATTTCCCAATCAGATTCTGGGGAACATCACTTAAGACACTTCACTATATAAATTGTCCTGCTGTCAAACCATGCTCCAAGGCCTTCTGGAGTTTGTGTAACCCCAGGAGGACACAAAAACAGTATCAGGTTTTGTTGCTATTACTCCATTTTCTTAATATTACTGTAAAGTCTCATGCCAAGAGTTAAGAAACTGGACCAAAAGCCCTGAACTTTGAATGTAAGACACACTCTTCTTGCAAATCATTTGTTCTCAAGGTACGTATTCTTTACATAGACTACTTTGGAAATGGTCTGTTCATGAGTATACTGCTGCACTCTACGGAGCCCTTTAAAGATGGCAGAAGGTTCCATGAGATAAAGAAGTTGCAGTCTCAGAATATAGTGCTCGATAATGGTCCTGAACAATATGCACTTCAAGAAAGCAGCCTTTTCTCTTGTGGCTCACGTGTATTTCAAATTTAGTGCAGCAGAAACATTACAATGCAACGATACAGAAGTTTTCAGTTAAAACAACTTGAAGAATTTAACAAAATTTTGCCTTTTTGTATAAACTCCTTCATTTTGAAAACAGACATGAATTTGGATCCATAATAGGCTGGTGGCCGATTCTGAGGTGTCTGAGACAGATCAAGGGAGCTGAAGGCATACAGGGCTGCATTCATGAGCTCTATAAGAACGCTAGCCTTCTCCTTCCAAAAATATAAGTATCTTAAAACAATGGCACTTGTACTTGCACACTGCTGGACACATTACCCATGCAAATTCATTTATTATTCAGGACTTACGAGGCATTCTAAACTCCAAAGTGATCTTACACAGTGCACTCAACTGAATGTTAATTTAAGTTTCTGGAAACAAACAACAACAGTTTTACATAAAAAGTTAATATTTTTAAGCATTTAAATATTTCTCCTTTTACAAGGCAGTTGTGCTATGGCTAAAAAACTAATGAAGTTTAATCCTCAAGAGACCACTAAAGTTCTTTTATACTAAAAGTTGTGCCAGCACCTCCACTAAAAGACCCTACTATTAGAGATCTATATGTCAATCAAAAAACCCAACAACCCTAACGTAAAATTTGGCATTGAAACTTCCAGAACCGTTTTTGAATGCTTAAAAAAATAGCACTAATTCTGAATTCTTACAATGAAACAGAAAAAAAAAGTTCATCAATTTTACATAGCTTCTGCATTTATTAATACAGAAACTGGATACAACTATTTAATATATTTTTTTTAAAAGAAAATAGAACAGGCAGTGCATTCCCCCTTGGGACAGATAATATGCCTCGTGCATCCACTCAAAAAAGTTTTCACATGCCCTAATGTGCACCAAGAGACAATGAAAGCTTGAAAAAATCTTGTCATGCAGCCAGCAGGATGAACTTACCAGTGTTCCTAAAGCAGACAACTAATTAGGAGTAAATGATTGCTGGTGAAGAGTCTGCAAAAGTCAAGATTAATACTAAGTATTTCTACAATATCCCTCTAAGAACTGATTGCGCCAAACCACCCTAGTAATATCCCAAATACTGTGACCGCTGCTTTGTAGTAGCTTTGGGCAAGATTTCATTGTTCTCTCATCACACGCAGTGATCTTTCTAAATCGGACGATAACAGTCTTGGCAGGACAGACCAGGAGACTAACAATCCTTGCATGTTCTGTCATTTCCCGTTTCCCATTACCATCACATACCTGTACTGTATTTGTTTTGTTGAAATAATGTTGTACCGATAGCTTTACCACACCAAATTAACAAATATTAACAATCTACAGTATAATTAATGCACTGTTGTAGTTTATCAATATTCTACCTAGACCATAGATAATCACAGTTGACTAGAGATGTCTAGTCACATTTCAGCAGAGAACTGAAAAAAACCCGTTCGTTTCAAGAAAAGCAATGCAGAAGTACGCTGTTCTTAAAATAAGGCATGCTAACACTGACAGAGGAAACAAAATTCTGAAAATAGCATAGTTCACCTGATGTCATTTTTTAACTAACAGAGAAATCTATGTTAAAATGTTGGAATAGACTTTATTACTCTAGCAAGCACAATAATAAACTTGTTAGGGATCAACATTTCTAAACAAGGCATACGAAAATTAAAAATAGTGAGTTGTGTTGTACACTGGAAAAGGATGACCTACTTGGTAAAGAAATACACAGCCATTACAACCCTTTGCTCTGATCAGGCAACTTCTGGGGCTCATTCCAATGGAGCTGTGGCCAGTAACTAAGTCTCTGGCACATCATATATAACAGGCGAGATTGAAACCATTTAACAGTCATTTATCTTTGATGATGTTGAAGTTATTGCACTAAAAGCTTAAACCACGGTGAAGATAAGTTAACAGGTTTTACTTTACAACTGCAGTTGACTAGAGCCAGGCACCTGGTCTACTAACATAGCTCAAGTGACAAGTGACATAGGAATTCAGAGTAACACCATGATTTTGCAAAAGCTTCCCTAACTAGTTGACCACCACATACAAAATTTTAATATTTGCTGAAATGTAACAGACATCAGCTGTTCTTTAGACGTAACAATTTAATATGATCCAAACACACCACGGTTATCAAGAGCCTCATATTTTCATGGCACCTCACTTTTTTTTTCCCCCCCAAATCTAGTAACAGACATATCAAACGTTTGAAATTGCTTATTTCAGTCATTGCATCCATTGGGAAAAATGAAACTGCAGATACTGATTTGTTTGGAACACGCATCACTGGAAAGGCAGGCAGCTCTAACAGCTACGTGTGATGACAGTATGGGGGAGAGATGCTGAAGAAAATTACCAGATTATTCGGAAATGACAGACAAAGTGGAAAGATGCAAGAGAGATGAGTTTAAGGGTTGGAGGTTTGTTTTGGTTTTTTTTTTGAGTTGCAATTTTTAAAAAAGGCTGAAGCAGGAAAAGAACACAGAAAAAAATTAAATAATATTTTTGTATTTTATGCTCTGACCAATAACTAATGTTATAAATATGAGTATTATTCATATTTGTTACAGTGAATCCTAGTAAGATACATGTTTCTTCCTCCTCCACTATTCCATCTTCCATGGTGCTTAGAATGTAACATATTTATTGCAAGAAGTTGAGATAAAGTGTAACCAGTTTGTAGGCACAAGCTTTATCTTCTTTTCTCTAAGTTTAACAATACTTAGGTCATGGAAGCGCTACTTTAAAATGTTTTTTTTAATATATCTCTCTATATATGTACACATATATGTATATACAGACACACACTTATATTGTGTGTATGTGTATATATATTTTATACATAGTCTTTCTTAGAAAGCTCCCAAACACCTATCAATTCAGTTTCCCAGATCCGGAATTTGATCAGACTAGTAACAACCTGTCAGCTTTAAATATTGGACTATTTGTTTCCCTGTGTCCAGTGCCTAAGATCTTGTTAATTACCCAAACTCTCTTTCTGTAGGTCTTGTTAATTACCCGTCTCCTGTCTCAGAGGACCTTGTTAATAACTTGTACAATCTCTCTAAAAAGGTCCTAATAACACATTAAAATTAAAGATGCTTTTCTTTTAGCACTTGTCAAGGGGTGTAAATTGAGAAATTTTCACATCAGTTTTAGCCTACTGTAGTGTATTTCCTAAACACAAACAATTTCAGAGAAATGATGCTCAAGGTTTGGTCATGGCAGAAAACAATCTTTGTTTTCCAGGAGTACCCTCAATTTCTTTAACTGTGTTCAATGCAAAATCCACGTGGCTCCTGACTGCAAATTAACCTCTTGAGAGCCATGACGATAGCAGTAATTGTAAGAATGAATGCAATTTAAGATAGTATTAGGTAAAAATTTCAAAGCAGTGGATTAAGAAGTACGAAGACAAAACTACTATTTTGGTAAACGCTGGCTAAAAATACTAGACATATTGTGTGCTTAAAAATTCTTCACTGGCTATATGATATAAATCCTCTGAAACGAACAGATTTTGTAATATTTACAAAAACTGTGTTTCTTGTTTCACTATGAGACTGCAGCATTTTTAAATTGTCAAGAAATCAGCTCATAAATATCTATATTACACCTACACCAGACAATAAAAAACGCCAATCTTAACACTTATGTAATATTGTAATACTGTATTTATAAAACCCTTAAAAAATACTAATTTATCCACTCAGCATTTGTAAGAGGTAACAAAATATCATCCCCATCTTACAGATCAGGGGCAGGGAGACTAAGTGATTTAGCCAAAGCCACAGAACAAGCCTTTGCCAGAGCAGAGATTAATAGAAATTAGGGGTCCATATTTTGTGATTTCCTGACAACTAGTATTATACACAAACCAGGCAGGTTTTGTTTTGCTTTTCCAAAATACTTCTTAAAATAACAATAATAAAGAATAGTATTAAAAATAAATAATAATTTTCAAATAATCCTAGGATAATTCTTGCTTTTAGGAAAAAAAAAAAAAAATCCTATAACTGTTGCTGAACCACTTCTACATTTTCTGTGTCAGCAGCTGAGAAACACTTGGAAGAAGTATTTATCTTCATTCTTTTAATTAGTAAATAAGAGTAATTTGTGACAGAGTATGCATACAGCCAGTTAGCACTTAACAATTGGCTAGGTGAAGGGCTATTCAGCAACTCTGTTCTGCAACTCACCTAGCCATCAGTTAGTGATGTTGTTATGAGCTGCTGTCCTGCACATCATTACTGCTTAGTCAACATTACCAAACACAGTTAATTAGGATGGACTTGAGCCTGACCCAAAGCTCACCAAAGTCACCGAAAAGACTCCCACTAACTTTACAGACATAGGTTAATTGGTGCTAAGAACCTGACCTTCACACTCTGGACATGATGGAGTTGGGTTTGGTCATTTTTTTTGAGGGTGGAGGAAAAGGGTTGCTGGGTTTTTTTTTTTTCTTCCACTTTGTACTATCTCCAGCCTGGTCCCACCAACTGAACACCGTTTTGTGGCTACAGCGTGCTCCTGGAATACATCTTCCAGTTGAGTTTCATCAGACAGGAATCCAGTTCACATGCCCCAAGACCGTTCCATCACTCAGACAAAGCTTTAGCTAAGTGGGGTTAACTGGGAGATCCACCTGCAAAGCAAACTCCTCATCCTCACCAGAACACTGGTTTTGGACACACCTTAATAAAAAGATACTGCCCGGTTTACTTGCGGAAATGCTATGCATCCAAAAGAGCTTAATAGTATGTTGAGTAAATAAAAAGCAACTCAAAGTCTAAATTCTCTATGTATATTTTCTGCATACTGAATTTGTTACTCAACCTCATTTATTTTGTGCCCACAGATTTATACAATTCTTTCTTCACAGTATTACTAGTTTGAAAAATTAAAAATGGATTCTATTCAACAAATCCTCCACAGATAAAAGATAAACTTAAACTGTAAACTTATTAAATATGCACATTTTGTATTAGTTTCTACTTCAAAAGAAAATCATTGTACAAGATACATTTGAAAGAAAGTGAACTTATTCTAAAAGATTCTCACAGAACATAACACTGGAGCATATAAAAATCGAGAGCTCCTAACTTAAATTATTGCATGCTAGATATTATTCCATAATAGCTGTCTTATAGAAAAGGTCAAAATGTTTACTATTTTTGGCTTTTTGAAAATAACAGAGTATCTATTTGTCTTATCAAAAGTTTATGTTTACATAAAAGTCAAGAACTAGTAAAAGAGCCTCATACAAAGAGGGGGAACAAATGACTAGAGTCCTTCTGAATGGGCACTGTGATGAGCTCTTTAATTACAAAATAAAGAAAAAAAAGTCCATCATGATTACCATTAAAGATTTATATTTGTCAAGATCTGCTGCATTCAAGAACTTCAAAAGATTTCACTACTTATATCTAGCATCTGCCTGAATACATTTTTTAATTAAAAAAAAAATTAAATGCTATGTAATTTTAATTGTTATTTAAATTACTTCTCTTTAAAGGAGCTTATTTAAATGGAATTTAACTTCTGACAAACCAAGCTACATCCTAACCTTACTCTAATCTAGAGAAATCCTTTATTAAATAAATAATATTCTAAGACTCTGTCTGTAAACATGATATTTGAGGCACTAGGAACTGACTTGACTCGTAGAAGACGCTAAAAAGATAATTCATTGAAGTCCGTATGAGCTTCTAGCAACAGCTCATTTCTATAGCAGTTCCATGTCAGTTCATTTATCTAATTCACATCCATGATTAATTTTGTTGAGAAAATGATTACAAGTTTAAATCAGGAGTGCATGCATTCTAACCTATGAATAAAACTGAGTTGGGATACAATAGGATCAATCTGTTCTAAAATCTTAAAGAACAAGATAACAAGAAATAATTTTTTTTTTTTTTTAAAGAAAATACTACTGTGTCATTAATTAAGGAATTAATAGACAGAGAAAAAGCAAATTTGTTAGAACCATGTTTTCCATTTAAAACGGTGATTTATTTTACAACCTTAAAACTCCAGTTTGGAGCATTTTAATTTAGAATTCAATTTCTACCAAATTTAAGTCATTAAATAGAAATGAATCATTACCTTGGAAAAAAAGGACTGTTAATTTCTGGCATTAATATACAGAAAAAAATGAGAATGCAAATGACTAAAAGTTAAATAATTAACTGCTTAAATATTTATCTATTGGGAACAGTATATGTGTTGGGGGGGGTGTGTATGTGGCAAACAAAAGCCAGAAAGGAACCAAGCTGTGGGATACACTTTTTTTTTTTAGGAAAACAAGTTAACTGTTGATAGACAAAGATTAAAATGGATTATTTAAATCAAAGTTTCTTATCAGTCCCTGTAACTTAATTCACTCTGCTTAGCACATAAACTGCTGCCTTGTGCAACGACTTGAATACATAGGAATTCAGCAAAGCTACAGTGAGCCAAATGAATTCAAGCATGATAAGTGCCCATGTGGGTGTTCCCATTTAGAAACAGAATGGTCTTAAATTCTTGTGCTTTAACGTATAGAATCTAAATCCAGCTTTCTCCCAAATGGTGCCATCCACAGGATTTGTTTTCATTACTCACATTTTCTTCACCCTTTTATTTATTGTTTCACCTTTCTCTTAGACTTGAAACCTTTCCCTCTAAAACCTTGACTTAAGGCAGCGTAATAATTAGCAATGAGCGTTCAGTGAAAGCAGAAGACTTTCAGGAAGAACCCATTCTGAAGCATGA
Source organism: Fulmarus glacialis (assembly GCF_000690835.1). Classification (NCBI taxonomy): domain Eukaryota; kingdom Metazoa; phylum Chordata; class Aves; order Procellariiformes; family Procellariidae; genus Fulmarus; species Fulmarus glacialis. Next base: position 60,870 of record NW_009208754.1, read on the forward strand.
ACAAGATCTTCCACAAGCGCAAGTACCCAAGAACATTCACAGTACTTATTAGTATGTAACTTCAAAATGAAGTAAGAAAAGATCAAACTATATAAAAAGTTCATGATTTTTACTTAAAAACAGATAAGCAATGATATAAACGTATATAAAGCACAAAGATTGTGTTCCTCAACACTTCACATTTTCATTTATATAACATGTTCAAGGTATCAGATCGAAATACAGCAAAAACCTACCTTGAAGATGGCAACATGCTTGTAGGCTTGAAGTTTGTCATAAACGGATTAGTCGAATCATAATCAAAACTCTCCTGATGAGTTTCACCAAATGCACTAGGTGATTTCAAGTCAGTAGAACTGTCTGATCCCCCATTGCTAAGTTTATCTGACCTCTTGCTATCTTTTTTTCCAGTCACTCTTTCAAAAAGACTAACTTTCTCTTTTTTCTCTTTTTTAATTTCTTTTCTGATTTCGACAGGTTTGGAAAACAGACTTATGTTTTGATCCCATGTTGCTGGGCTTTCTTCAAACGGATTCTTCTGTCTTGGCAGTGTAGCAAATTTTTGGGGTAACGAAGCACTCACATTGGTAAATGGGTCATTTTGTGCTTCAAGTCCAGTTTCATCAACTGTTCTGTCAAGCTGGTTCATTTTAGAAGTATCAACACTTAATGTCCTTCTATGTGGAGATTTTAGACTCCCTGCAAACAATCTAGCATTAGTATATTATCAATGAGACACTATATCATAGTTTATGACATGCAGAGAACCCATTTTACCTTAGGTCTAGAAGCTTTGCAATTGAATCTCAGTTCAAAACACTGCTGAGTAACTAAGCTATTTAAAAAAAAAAAGAACAGCTGTGGCCTTGACTTCGTGGTTCAGAAATGTTTATGGATAGACACTACAGCAAATTCTTGTTTCCTGTGTGAAAACTAAGTTCTACAAAGAAGACAGCTATGACTAGTGTGCCATTCCAGAAAGCGACAGTAGTCTGTTGCTGCATAATAACTTTGAACAATGCAAAGTATTTTCAGTTCTTTGTATAAATCAGGTTTAAAACTTTGGTGATAGTTTTCAACTTTTTAAACAGACTTATGTTTTTCACAAGACGCTGTATTGCCTAGAGTTTCCTCTAGAATGCAATGCTTCACTACAACATACTCTCAAATGAGGACATAAGAAAAATGCTAAATTACCATACATTATGACCAATATAAGTTATTTTTTATGCTCAGAAACAGCAATTATGAGTTACCACCAACTAATGGAAGTGAAAAAAATAATAGGCCAGCAATAATTCTTAGCTTTTTGGCCTTGTAACTGCTTCATAAACTAAAGAAACAACCTTTGAACGCTCTAATAGCAGTGAACTGTAATTATAATGGTCATGACTTTTACTTACCACTTTCATCAACCGAACCAAAAGATTCTAGCTGACGCCTGAAAAGATGAGAGTGGCCAACTGTGCTGGATTTCTTTTCTGAGGAGACATGTGGTCCTGTTAAATCTGACATCGAATGAGCTGAGGATAGCCGCTGAGGTCCCAAAAGGAAAGGTTTTTTTGGTTTTGATTTCATTTGTACTTCACCACTACATATCTCTACGTTTGCATCAGGTATGTGAGTACTTGGGATGATTGCAGAGGATGTATCCGAAAACGTCCCATCGTTTTTTCGACCCTTCATTTTGTCTTTTAGTTTAGCAAAAGGGGATTTGGTTTTGTCCTTCATTGACAAATCAAACATACTTGCTGTCATGTTATTCCTCATAAACTGAATATTGACCTTTATTTCTCCTCTGTCTTTAGTTCTCTTCCCTTGTCTGGACTCTAGGTGAAACCACCTTAAAGGAGAAAAAGAGTAAGTTAAGTTGTGTTTTCTGGAGGCTAGTCATTAAACTCTGGTTAGTTGGTTAATGTATCTGGCTAGTATAATTTAAAATATGAAAACCATATTCCATAACAAAAATTAAAACATTCCGGTACTGAAAAACTTTTTCTGTCTATATTTGTTTTTGAAGAGAAAACTTAATAACTAAGCAAGCACGAAGCTCTTTGCAGTGTTCACCTGTTTCAAGAACCAAAATCAACTCTGTGGAAGCTTACTAAACTTCATCAAAGCTAATGGGCTCACATCTGCTTATGAAGGAGAATTTGTATCTAGTATTAATTATAAATACAAATACATTTTACTTTGCTATTTAAAAGAACACTTGTTATTTTTCAAGTGGCCTTTATTTAGCAGTGATGTACATCACCTGAGTGTATACTATGTGGCAAATATTTAGTAACCTTTTCTCCTTCGATTTTGCTCAGGTTTATATGCTGGCAAACATTTTTCCCCTCTGTCCCTTCCGTCTAACCACTGGTTAAGATTTATGTCAACTACACTAGCACTAGCAAAGAAATAATTATCTGAGACCCCTGAATAGTCAGCCATCACTTCAGTTCTGCAACTGCAACCCCTACTAACATTGAAGGTAACTCCACGAGCACCAGTGGCAGAACAGCGAGTGCGTATGTGTATCTAACAGCCACCCCTTCTTTTGCAAGTCACCAGTAGGATTAACTTCAGAAGTATTTCTACAGGCTTTGGAACCATGACATAAACTCCCACTCCTTGAAAAGAGATCAAAGGTGTGATCATCTGTTTCAAAAAGCCAAGTGCGCTTCTTTGCCAGGTCCAATAAAGGCTTTATCATCATCCAAGCGTCTTATTCATTCCCTATTGTGCTCCATTATCCCATGGAAGCATCTGCAGAATTATGGCTCAATCTTCCTTCACCTAAATGAATGATTGACAGACAATCCCTTCTCCACACCCACCATCAATGGCCTTTTCCTATTTCAAAAAGGGCACAAGGGCATATTTCAGATCCGCCAGCTCCAAAGAAGTGCTCCAAACCCACTGTCAGGAGAAATGCATGCACACATGCTAACACAACAGTGCGATGAAGTAACTTTTGAACTGGAGACTAAGAAATGAAATTGCCTATCAGCACAGATGCAAAATTGATCATGCAGTTATACATACATTATTCAATACTGCCAAATATAGAAAACAAGGTCAGGAAAGGAGAAAAACAACCCTCAATTTCAGATTTCACAAATATTTTTAAAGGTGACAGCTGAAATCAAATTTTCAGGCAGAGATACCATTTTTTGAGTTGAGAAAATACTTCTAAGAGTGACCCACCAAAGAAATAACGAAAGGATAAAGAGTATTACGACTTTTTTCGTTGCTTTGTGATGTCTAAAAGGTTTTATGTCCCATACTAAACCAGAATAATTAAGAAATATCAGACCTTCTCTGTCCCGGCACTGGACAACATGAATCCAGACCAGTAGATCCAGAAGTTCAAATGGTAGGAGGACAATTGAACCTTCAAGAAGAAAGTTTTTCTTCTGTTGTGAGGTAACTTCATTTATGTATTTTAAATGAAATGCAAAACCTGAAATATGTTATGTGTCTGAAGAAGATGGATCGTTTTTCCTTTTAGTTAATAATGTTTCACTTCTTGGTAACTGATTCCAGAAACACTTAAACAAAGTCATCTATAGAGTCGTTACAGAAAACACACACAACAGAACCAAGGGTAAATCTTTTTTGTGATATATAATATCGCAAAGACTTGAAGACAAGATAGCCTACTTTCTTTAAAACTCTTATTTAAAAGAAAATATGTTCATATATTCTCTTAAAAAAATAAAAACAATACACAGCCATAATGAGCAAGCTCTTGCTCAGACAGATCTTGCCTGTGCAGAAAAAAAACCCCAAACCAAAAACCACCCTGAAACTGAGAAAGTCCTCCCCATAACTCCTTAGACAGACACTAAACATAAACATAAATATAAATAAGGCTTTTGAGTGTTTTAAGAGGCTTAATAGGCGGAGAGGACCTCACTTTTTGACATTCAAATTTAATGGTTCAGTCTACACTGTAAGAAAACATACTCCCCTTCTCC
>NW_009208754.1:64860-74886 GCF_000690835.1 Fulmarus glacialis
CATTAATACTGTATCTCTGATAAGATGGCTGAATTTTCATATGTTTTTACTCAGGAATTACCAAAACTTTAAACTGATGTATGACACTTGCTAATTTGTTTTAGAACAATATCAAGACATAAATTCTTAAGCTTTTGCTGCGTGGAAGAAAGCCTGTTCTTTTAGAACTTAATTTAACTCAATTATTGACATTCTTATTGTGAAAATACTGTATCTCTGATAAGATGGCTGAATTTTCATATGTTTTTACTCAGGAATTACCAAAACTTTAAACTGATGTATGACACTTGCTAATTTGTTTTAGAACAATATCAAGACATAAATTCTTAAGCTTTTGCTGCGTGGAAGAAAGCCTGTTCTTTTAGAACTTAATTTAACTCAATTATTGACATTCTTATTGTGAATCAACAATCACTCTGTGTCTCTACCAGTACTCACCTGCTAACGGCATACCTCTGCATGCTATTTTGACATTCACCAGGTCTGAAGGAGAGAATTCCAGCACACAACTAATACATTGCCTTTGCAGCTTGTACACTTGTTTTCAAAGTAGACTTTGAAGAACTTGACACTAAAAATAAGTTCAGCTCAGAAAACAAAGAAACTCTCTTTACCCTAGGAAGACAACAGAACGGCATAAGGGACTGGACCTCATACCTGATGGGACCAGGTTCAACACTACTACTGATTCCAAAAGAATTTAATCATGAACTCTTTACTCCAGCAAAATTCCTCTGGACTTCAGTGGAATTTCTATTTGAATAATGATTGCTGGATCAAATCTTTGTATAAAAGACAGATATTTAATTTTCATAGGCATTTCAAGGAGGTTTCTTTGTTACCTTGAAGAGTTTATCTTGTTTTAGTTATAATGAAGGTTCCATATGCTTCAGCTCATAACAAGACAATATAAGAAGCAGACTCAAACCATGATTTTCTTCAAATTCAAAGGCGAATAATTACTTTTTTAAACAGATGAGAACAAATGCAGGCAATGCATTTGTGTGGACCTCCACGTGAATGAGCAACTGAGTCTGTAAATGTTTCTTATTAGAATCTGTTTCTACAACACGTGGGCGTGAGCAACAAATAGAAAAAACAGCGCTGTATATAATAGAAAAAAGAATTGGAAAATGAAGTCCACTGTTTTCAGATAACAACATTTGGGTCCTAAAATACTAAATTCCACTATACCACTGCCAATTTAAAAAATTGTAATGCATTATAAAAGCCAATAAAACTTGCTATTTTGGTTTTGTTTACAGTACTTTTAGCCACAATAAATGCTCCATTTGTCAGGCTGCCATGAGCTTATTCTATAGAAAGCCCGTACAAAGTAGGAAAATAGCCAATAACATACACGAACAAAACAGGGTGGCTTTTATGAGAGCAGATGCCCTTTTATTTAATAACCAAATATTACATCCAGTCTTGCAGACAGTCTTTATTTAAACAGACCTTGTACAAAGTCTGGCAAATTTTCCCAACTTCAAAGGAAGCCCTATTGCCTTCTGAATCACATTCATACTTCTTGCTCTCACCTTCAAACGTTCTGTAGGACAACGTCCTCCATACACCCTCTAATTACGACTTTTCCCCTATGGTTTCCATCAGAACAACCCTTGCTTCTTTTTCTCATGTATTTTTGAGTGTGCTAATGGGCTTCGCGTGTTTTGCACAGGTTTCTGATCGTTTTTATTTTGTAAGTATTATATAAATTGCCACTCTGTATGCTGATGATTTTTTTGCACACGTAAAGAGAAGATCAACTGTCAAGGCTGAATAGGAAAAATCCTGCTGACCAGTCAGCCCTGAAAAACTAAACCCCTATCTGAAGAAACACAGCTATTTTCTAACCATGACAAAATTACTCAATTTTGGCCATACCTACAATTAGGGGTGGAAAAAGCAAACTCCCTTATTTCTAAGAAATACAATAACCATCTTCTGCATACTATTAAAGTAAATTCTGTAGTATTAGCAATACTGAACCCTTTACCTTAGTAAAGATAGACAGGAAGAGTGAAGGAGAAAACTGAAATAAGTTACTATAAACGAGCAAGTTACAAAATTCTGGCCTGCCTATTCTATCTAAATAGCTAATGATCTACAAACATACTTATATTTTCAACACAATTTCTTCAGCTGTTCTTTTCCTCCCGATTGCATTTTTTTTCCTATTAACTCAGTTTTCCAACTCACTTTTGCTTATCTGTACTATTCTCATTGCACCTTTCATCCTGCATTCAACAAATATTTTGAAACCAGTATCTTGTTTCTCTTCGATGTCGTCGTGTCTTATCCTCCAAATCTGCCACGGAATTTGACAGTTCCAAGTCTTAGCCCTCTCTCTTCTTTGAAGAAGCATCACTCAACCTATTCTGCTCACCGTGTAACAGTGAGCAGGATAGGCTGACAGTACGGGTAAGAAAAATAGTAACGGTATGGGTAAGAAAAACCACTATGTAATTTTAATTACACTTTAATTATATACTTAAAACTTTAACAGTCTCCAAAACCACTGGGATACTTGTCTACCAATTTCAACAGGAATTATAAGTCTTCTAGCCAGCACATTCAACCTGTGCATGACAGATGACCTTCTGACTCTGTCTTCTTGACAGTGCCGAAGACGGAAAGTACTAAAGGAATTTTCCCACTCATTTTGCTGCTTCTCAAACACGCCACTCTGCCTTCACTCTACCAGTAAATATCTATTGAGCTGATCTAATTTTGCTTTGCTGAAATCATTAGATTGCACCCAAAGATTTTTGCAAAATCTGGATTTTAATTCACAAATTACTGAAGGAATTCTGCAAAAAGCCACATAATCATCACAGCATCCACAAGGCTTCTAACCTTGATTTTACAGGTAGAATCAGCATCCTCATCTGCTAAGCAACTTCAATCTGCTATACAGTGATGAGGAGAATTTTCTACACCAGCAGGTACTTCTAAAATTACCCCTATGAAAGACCATCAAAATCCCAATGATAGAACATGTCCATTAGCTGTCACGGGAAAGAAGTACTTCTTCATCTTAGATTACTATGTTCCAGCTAGATACACTGAAGAAACTTGCTTCACAAAATCCCACTAACATTAATGTCCACAGCTAATGGATAAAAACCAGCATCCAAAGCCCAGAACCATCTTAACATTTTCATTAGCAGCAAATGCACTTTGAAAAATGCAGAAGTATGTTTTGTGATAAATCACTCAGATACCATACCAAAAGACAGCCCCAAATGTCAGTAAGTAGGAAAATTAAAGCAAGGGGCTGAGCACAGACTACATCGTGTATGAGGGGAAACGAAGAAGAAAACAGAGTATTTATTAAAATAAGTGATGACATTCACAAAGATGAATACTATTACTTTCTGGAAGCCAACTGAAATGAGATATACAAAGTAGAGTTTAAAAATAAATATTACAGAGTGACATCGTAACACCACAAAACATATGGGAACTGACACATATCCCAACACCCTTACTAAGGGGTTAGATAACGTCAACTGGAATCAAAGGAATTAAGCGGTTCTAGTTTACTTATTATTTTGGCTAAAGACTATGTGTGAAAACTTATTTTAGAAACAAAATAACTGAAGGTATGAGAATTAAGACCAGTTATTTCAGTTGAGTGTGTGTGCAAGCATGTGTGTGTGCACAGAAAATGGAGAAGTATTTCAATCCAGATGGCACTCAGACTCTGACTCAGAGGATGTGCTTGCATTTGTTGTCAAAATGTAAATGCTGGGAATATGACTAGATAATTTGAAAATATTGCTATAATCCCATAAAGCTACAACTGGGCGCAACTTTTTGTTTTCCCCCATAACCATCTTTCTCTTCTGTTCCTCGCTACTAACTTTCCTTCTTTTTTTTTTTTTCACATTTACTGAGTGGTACCACGAAAGCAACAGCACAAATTCGTATGGATCCTGCAGGATGCTCAATATTACTGCGCCTTTAACAAATTTCGCAGTTACACTCTTTTCACTTTTGACTGGAACGAATTTTTTCTTTTACTTTAACCACAATATTTTGATAATTTCTGTTACAGCCTGCCATTTCCACCACTATTTAGTTTTATCACCTAAAATGCATTTTTCTGGTTTAAACTAAATTTAAGACTCAAAAATAGTAAATAATGTTTACAATGTGTTATGTTTTGTAGAATTATTTTTAAAAAGGCACTATTCCTTAACAAGCGCTGAGTCCTTGACAATCATACTATCTGTTTACTAGTAGTTGTTTGCTTGTTCATAACTCAAGTTGCATTTGAAGCTGCCTACTCGAGCACCTGCCTCTTGCTTATGCTGCTACAGATGAGAGAGAGGACAGGGCAGAGGCAGGCGAAGGGGGAACCTGTCCATATCCAAGAGGGAAGAAGGATGCCAAGAAGGAATTCACATTAATTTGGAGAAAGTCACACAATTTTCGTATCTTTCAGGAAGCTCAGCAGCACTAAAGCACAGGTGCTTACAGCACAGGGGTATTGATCGTAGTCAATTGTTAATTCTTTTTGTTTGTTTGTTTGTTGGGAAGCTGGTTTTTACTATTTTATATGATCGATGTAAGCAGGGAGGCATCTTAGATAAGGCCAAGATTCCTTCAGTGTATTATGCTCAAATAAGCAATTTTACAACACTGCTGCAATTTGGGGGGGTGGGGTGGGGATTGTTGAGGTATTATAGAAACCAGGGAAAAGGGGAATTAAGTGACAAATAAAAAATGCCTCCTCCAACAAAATTTCCCTAAGAAATAACAACTCTATCATCGCCTGCCCCCTCAAATTTATAACATTCCAGACAAGTGTTACATCTTAAATCAGCTGAAGGTATAATAACATTAGCTCTCCAGGAAAGCTAATAAAGGAATAGACAATAAATAGTGTGGAATTAGAGAACAACAAGGATGAAGCAAATGCCAATGAAATAAGTAACATCATGGTGAAAGCTAACGGAAATTTGTTCTTCTATTGCTGTGTTCATTCAGCACACAGGAGAAAAAAAACTAAGCACAGTCATTAAGTAAAACCACTGAAAAATACTTCAGTAAATTAAGACATTTCAGTAAATGATTATTTTTTTATTCCATTATAATTCAAAAATTTGTTCTGATGTTACGCATTGTCAGATCATCAGCAGTATTAAGGCAACTATGAATTATAACCGAATTGAAATTATTACAAAAAAATATATATGCTTCAAAACAACACATTCATTGATCATCATTTACATTTAAACTGCAAGAGCAAGAGAGGTTTATTTTTTCTGCAACAGCAGATGAACAAAATTGTCATGTATTTCTCAGGATGAATTAAAAAAAAACCTGCAGGATTTTACTGCAAAAAATAAAACCATGTCAGAAATCTAAGATCTGAAAACTTACGCTAAATATACTTCCAATAAAGCTGTATCTCCCAAGCTTTTTGAACTATTAAAAAAACTCTGTAAAATCTCTCAGCATCTGGAGCCCGGTTTTCAACTCTGGAGCAAAGAGCAGAAGTAAAAAGAGCCTGTCCATTTCCAACTACAGCAGAGATGCCAGAGACACACATTTTCAAAGTTAGCACAGCGCGATGGGCACTTTTGCACCAACACAGAAAGAAAATGAAGTAGGATCCTGCAGATGCTTTGGCTGAGGTCTCAGGAAGAGACCTAGTAAGGGACCATCTGAGCCACATCTGGATCTAACCATTCCAGGAATTTTCACTTTTAAGAATTTGAAAAATCATCGGTTTCAGAAAGAAAGAGAAAGGACATTGCGTGATGGTGTGTACAAAATTTTCACTATCAAATTATAATAAATATACTGCTTTTTTTCATTAAATATTGTATGAAATCAAGTTTATTAGAACACAAGACCCATAAATCCTATCATGAGGCCTCTGCCTGAAAACTTTACTGCAGAGAGTATTTTTCTTAAGGTGTGACAAGTAACAAAAAAAGCTATACAGAAAAAAGGATTATTTTTCCCTAACATAATGTTTCTGAAGCTGCAGCGAATTTTAAAATTTATTTCTTCCAAATTATAATATATTAAATTAAAAAAAAAATACAAAAAGCTGAATGTCACACACCCCATGATGTTCTTCCTAGGAATTCAAGATCAGCTGGTAGCCTTCACTTCTCATACCTCCTTACTAAAAAAGCACTAGGGAATTGCTGACAGGGTTCAGCATTGTGCAGAATATTAAATATCTTTTTTGCAATACCCTGGTGACTCTTGAGTCTGTCTCTTACAGCACCATATGTACAGCTGTGTTGGAAAGAGGAAGCTATTAAATATATTAAAAAGTAGAAATATTACCAATAGACACTTCATCAAATAACTGGATCTCATTCATCCCCAAACAAAGCAAGAAATGTTAAGGTTACATCAACATGAGAAAATAACTCTGGATTTAATAACACCACAAGCCTGTTGAACATATTTGAAAGTAAAAACATTGCTTAATAAAACAGATTAGTGTTTCTGAAACAATGAATATAGCTTTCAACCATCAAAATGCTTTGGTAATAAAGACATTGGACTTGGTCTTGAAAGGCATTGGGTATCTCAGTTCCCACACCATAGTCACCGCTAGAAGGTCTTTGGGTCCAGATATATTACCCTTAGTTTACTGCCAACACAGGACTAGGAATATTTTGTATCAAAAAGGATTTAATAAAAGGAAAAAAAAAAAAAAGAAAAAGTGTTTTGTTTGAGATCGCATTTGCAAATATATTCTTGAAAGTTTGCCCTCCTCCCACATACACGTACAAATATTGCATCCACAACTCCAAGTAATGCTTAAAGGAGACAGCAACAACACACACGCATTCCACGAAGGCATACAAGTAGAAAACCCTGATAACTTTTCAAAAGCTTACGGACTTTGAATTATTTTTTCAAAAGTGAGTTTCAAAAAGGACATTTTCTGGGTTTCTAAGCACCTAAAGACACCAACAGGAAAAGCAGACTTTCAGTGCTCCTAAGAATTTAAATCGACATTAAGTGAGTATGTGCTGCCAAAAATCCCACTAACCGCCTATCCACACTTTTACACGTATATAAGACTTTTACAAGTACGGCTCTTCGGCTCTAGAAGCCTAACACCCATCAACTTTTAATAAGATTTGCAATCTTAAATGCCCGAGTAACTTCTGAAAATAGGACTTAGGCTGTTGGTAAGAATTTCCCCATAGGCCCCCCATCTTCTGCAGCACAGCTCGCAGGCAGAGCGCAGCAGTCTCGGGGAGGCCTGGTAACTTCAGCGGTGGTCTAGGGAAGCACCGCTGCACACTTACATAGCGTGAGTTCCTCTCTCACACTTCAGAGAAAGAAATGAAAAAATAAAGAACACCTATGAAGCCCTGCTAAGCACAACTTCATGTAAAAATACTGAAGAGATCTGAATGTTTAACTGGCACAAGGACTATGTTAATTACCCCACTTACAAATTTTTGCAATAATTTTGTAAGACTCCAATACTACTTTTGCTAAAACTGCCGCAAAAGCGTATGGTTCCCCAAAGGGAAAAGAGGTTTTGTTACTCACAGTAATACATGAATAATTTACATATTTTCCTCCAGTTTCTGAATACATATTTCTACCTAGTCTTACAAAGCATTTACAGTTAGCAGCATTTCTACTTCATTCATTCACCTTTTTTTTCTGTAGAGCAGCTAGGTGTTTAAACTAAAGTAGTTGCCTATGACTTGCAAGATAATTACAATTGATGATTAAAGAATATTTAAGATGCATGTCTAAAGAGCACTGAAAATTCTTGAATCGAGTGTAAATAGAAATTAAGACCCTAGGGCTACAGGCATTACCATGTATTCCATCAAGATAACTGGTTTGTCCTTAAAAAGATAACCAATTAAAAAGTATAATACTTCAGACCATGAACCCACAAGAGATTCTGCACGGACACGTTTTTCCCTGTTATATGGTTAGTGAACATACTGTCTTGCTAAAAATTTAGTTTACAGAAAAAACCCCAACCAGGGCAAAGACAGCTTTGACTTGTCTTTGGTGCTCCTTCAACCTCAGCCACTGCACATAAGCAGGACCAGGTTTCGAGATGGTTTCTGCAGAAAGAGTTGCCTGATCAACAGGACCTGGCTGGTGTTGCTGTACTGATTTCCGCCCCCAGCTGCCCGCTCCGACTCTGCTGGAGGTTAACGCCTCCCCAGCACAGTCAGCAACAGACAAACGATGCCAGCCTCTTAGTCACTTTGATGCAAAGTCCAGCATCTTACCATAGACCACCGTCACCAACAGAAGAAATACCAGACTTTAATTTTAACAGCTGAGATTTGGGCACAGGAGCCTTTCTAGTCTACTGAAGAGAGACTAGAGGAAGAAAGGCACCTGGGGCAAGAACTTTTTAACCACTGCAGAAAGATTTGTTAGCGCTCATACGTCACTGCCTACAGATAGGTAGCTTGGAGGTCTCCATGCTGTTCTCAGACTACTTCTGTGGGACAAGCATAGCTAAACCAAACACAAATCATGTAGTCGCAGGCATGCCCGCAGTACGTTTACACCTGCAGTTTATTCCTGTACACTTTGGAGGATAAATTACACTGGTACCAGAAATCTTCGTGCAACCATGTCCTAACTAGAAATTATAAAAAATTTTACTAATTTAGTTGAAAAACCCGGAGTTAGATATGTTTACGGTTTAGCCTAATAAACTGCTGTGATGCTTGTACTTTTTTTCTTTTTTTTTTTTTGCATTCCAGTGCCAGAATTTGCTGGCAAATGGCAATTTTATTTGACAAAGGCTTATGTAGGTAATGATGGAGGCTACTACAACAGCAGAAGTTTCTCTTCAGTCTTCTCTGTTGAGGCCTGCTGTACAGAGCAGCCTTAGGATCATGGCCTAAGACTAATCAGGATCAGAAAAGCACTGTGCTGCTGTGGTAAGCCTTCATTAAGTCACAGTTCATCGACCACTAAAACATAAATATAAAATATTTAAAGACACTTGATTGCAGCGATTGAAGGAAAACATTTTAAAAGAGAAAGACACCAGGCTTCGAGGGAGTCTGAGTCTCATACATGGTTCAAATTGAGGTAGGAGTTGAATGGGGATACGGCCCTGAGCAGAACGAAGAAAAATCTTTAGAAAAATAGATTGTAATGAGTTCATGTTGCACACAAGAATTTGTCAAAAAATGTTAATGTTATTGACAGTCCTTCCCTGAGCAGCGCGACCACTGTGATTACAGTAAACTTCTCTCTGGCAGAGGTCAGGCCGCAATGACATAACTGTATATGTCAGGGGCTTTGAACACACCACAGAAGAGGGAAATATCCTAATTTCATTTCCAAGTATGCTGATAATAAGGCTACTACTTCCCCTCCCAAGTGCAAGTGTACCATGAATCCAAATTATAATGAAAAAAACCAACCATCACTTACTCTGTTTTCCTTCTTTGCTTGTCCTCAAATATATCATTCAGACTTATCGCCACCTGTCCCAAAAACTTGTCCAGCCCCACCAGCGACCTGTGCATGACAATCAGGTACAGGATGTATTTTTCTGGATTCTCCTGCATGAGTAATCCAGGGAGCTCGAAGGAGGCCTCTTCTTTCCAGATGGGATCCAGGGTCTTCTCGGCCACCGAGGTGGAATACTTCTCCTTACCCAGCTGTATGATGGTGTAGGCATCGTTGCTGCCATTTTTACCTTTTGGCTTCAGACCTTTGGCTTGAAGGACCGTCACTTGCACGTGAGTTGGGAACCACTTCTGGGCTTGCTCTGCTAACATCATCTTTGAAGACCGCAGCAGCAATAACAAACACAAAGTCTGTAAGTCTTCGAGTTACTGCGTAAGGGCACTTACTGCCGAGACACCCGTCAGGGGCTCAGCCTGGTCCTTCCCCAGCGCTCCTCGCCGCGGGTGGCACTCACCGGTCCTCAGGTTCCCCCCTCCCCACGCAGCCCTACCCGCGGCTCCATGGCTGTGGGCTGCGGGGTCCCCCCGCAGCACCGGCACTTCTCCCCTCCTGCCCCCGGCCTCCCCC
>NW_009208755.1:0-36583 GCF_000690835.1 Fulmarus glacialis
AGATGGGCGTCACATTGGCGAGCCTCCACATCAGATCAGAGCTGACTGTGGGTGTTTTGAGTCCACAGAGAAAATGCTGGTTCTCTCTGAAGACACCAAAAGCCAGTGGGCTCATTGCATGCGGCTGTGCTGGAGCCTGGCATTGCTGGTGGTGTGTACCAGCCGTCCCCTTGCTGGCTTTACTGGTGAGCTCGGCAAAGAGAGACAGCCCACTTCAGGCGCCGGAGATGCTCCATCTGAACCCAGCCTGGCATCTCCACCCAATGCAGCACCCACATCTGTGGTCTCACTGTGGGAGGCTCCCAGGTTCATGCAATAGAAGATCATGCAAAAGAAGCATTAGATGGTTTAGTCTGACCCCTGCCCCCAGGCCCTCATATTTCACCCAGTTATTCTTGTACTCAACCAAATGACTGTGTCTGAGCTGAGCACAGCTCGTGCTTGGCTATAGCTTGGTCATTATCCAATGTCATGGAGGGCCACTTAAAATTTTAAGAGATTAAAATCTTCTTGTTTAGGATACAGATCAGCAATACCTGGGGAAACAGGCAACGCTAGGCATCCAAATTACCACTGGTAGCTTACACTTCAAAATCAGGCCTTCCTGAGCATGCACAGGGGCCAACAAATACATACAGGGAAAAACTCACAAGTTCTTTGAAGGGTGCATTTCAATACTGAAGGAAAGGGGTATAATAGGTGAGCGTGCTACGAACATGTCAACCAGCTTCATTTAAAGACTGGTCAATTTTTCCCACTAAAACAGCTTTTCAACGGAAAACCATTGGTTTTGACTAAACATTTATGAAAAGTGTTTTCTATCTATTTTTCAGCAAAACCTTTTACGTGAACACAGACGAATTTTTTGGCCCAAAGTACTTAGTTTCCCAAAGGAAAAGAAATAGAAGTCAATTCTATGAGAATTGCTGAATAAATTATTTATACTAAGTTATTTTATTAACATTGGTCTTTCCTCCACCTTGAACTACGGGAACTACATGGAGTCCATTTAAAAGCAGAATAATTCAGTAATCCTTTTGACATCCCAGTGCATTTGCTGTTATCCTGCTACACCATTTGGTCACTGTTTTGTAGAATGGAAGAGACAGAAAATATGGTGACATAACCCCCTTTCTGTCCCTTCTCGCATGCCAACTCCAGTGTTTGCCAGAAGATGTTCCAGTATCTTGATATCTTTTCAGCCCCTGAGATGCACTACTGTGCTGTCTTATTTTCTTAATTGTACTCATCTTCATCATTCAGAAAATCCTTCATCGCACTGCAGTTTTTAGCCCATGAGGTCAGTGTGAGATCAGCAGGCTTCACGAAATGGCGTGGCTCACAAGATTTCACAAGCGGCAGCGGGGACACATTCAGTCTGTGTGCACTGCACTCTGCTACCACCTGATCCAGAGGAGGGGTGCAGCTTTACTGCTGACTTCAGTGCAGGCTGGCAATAGCACCCCTAGGACGGGGCACCGACTTCGGCTTCTGCTCGAGAACAAGACGTGGCTAGTCCATCACCATGAAAGTTATGGAAAAAGAGGCCTGCAGCTCTCTTTCTTTGCTTCGTTGCTGCACATTCATGGGCAGTGGCAGGTTGTGATTCTTCTCTGCAGCCCTAACCAGGTTTTCTTGTTCTGGCACGGGGGAAAAAACATTATTATAAGTTTTCAGAAGTCAAGAATAACCTCGGAAGAGTTAATGCACTGTCATATCTACTGGGGGAGGGTGGTGATATTGTGTGTGTGGCCATTTCAAACCATTTTTTCAGATCGCATCAAAGTAAAATCATTTTCTGTGATGAACCACGTTGTAAATGGATGGGGGCTCGGGGGGAGGTGGGAGAGAGGGGAATCAAATTACATTTGGAAACAAAAGCTTTAACTTCTGGCACCTAGACAATTAGTTTTTGCTTCTTCTGTTGTTGGTCCTCGTGGTTTCATCTGTAATATGTATGGTGATTGTTTGCAGCCTGGCAACAGCGTGAAGTTGCGTGGGGGAGGGAAAACTCTAGCCCTTGTTAGCTGGGATCCAAACTTCAAAGGCTTTGGGGACATTGAGCAGACAGGTTTCAGCCGCCGTTAAGGCAGACATGCGAACAAAAGGGCTCCTTCCATTGCTGTGGAGCAGGGGTGACTTTTTGGCCCATTTTTGTTGTTGTTTTAATTTTGTCGGGGGCGGGGGGAGGAAAGCTCCTGGCACCAGGGACGATGCTTTCTGCCCATGACTGCGTGCCCTTCTCCTTTCCGCGTCAGAAGCAGATATGGGCATTTATGGCCCCATAAATCACGGGCTAAGCCATACATGAGCAGCTGGTACATGTGCTAATAACTATAATTATTAATCATGTCGATTTCACACCCTTCAAATTTCCGCGCAGGGCTTTCTGCCGGAGAGGCAGCCCCGGCGCCTTGAGCTGCTTATGGTATGAAAATATGATGAGCTGATGGTCTTTGATGATTGTCCTATGACAGTATTGATCTCCCTACAATTGGGTTTGTGGGGTATCGCTACCCAACAAAAGTGGCTCTCCTCGCCTCCTGGTATATATCATTGTCACACATGCCCCATTGTTATGGAGGGGAGTGAATTACTTTCAGTATTCGTCCCAGTCTTTAGCTACTAGGTCACCATTATTCTAGCCTTATGTCAGTGTGGGGACATTTACTTTGATGTTTTCTTTTGTATCTTTCTTAGGGTGAAAGCGTTTGGCTATATAGAGCTGCTCAAAAAAAAAAAAAAAAAGAAGAAAAACAGTCAGCAGTTCAGGTTGGTGTGCCTGGTGGGAGCCAGGGAAATATTCCTCCTCGTGGGCGCAGGCATCCGACCACCCTGGTCCTCGGCGCTGGCTGCCTTCGCCAACAGAGGACTTCACCCAGCAGCAGCCCGAGCAGCGTGTCCAGCCCCAGCTCGGGCCCTGGCTGGCGACTCTTCAGCCACCAAGGGGGAGAGAAACAGAAGCAATCTCCCCCCGGGCTCACCGCTAGCACTTTGCTGTTTAGCAGAAGCGAGATGCGGCAATACAGCAGAAACAGCTTTATAGGTGACATTGCTGGAGGACTGAAAACAGTAGTAACAACAATAACCTCCCTTACAGCAAAATAACCCTTTCGAGGCCGGTGGGAGCACCTCTCGGGCTCATCTGCATGTTAACGTGACACCGTGGTGGCCAATCGTCTCCCACTGGCCTGAACAAGGGCATGGGACTCTCCCCACTTGTTCCAAAATCTGCACGGCCCCCATCGGGCAGCTTCTAAATTGCTCCTGCTGTCTTTACAGCTGCTCCGTTCCAGTGACCCCCGGAAGGGCCCGGGGATTGTCAGGAGAAATTTCTATTAATCAACCCCAAACAGACTGTTACAATTTCACACTTTTTCTCCCATCATTTCACACATTTAATGAATTTCGGGGTCTGCTACTTTCAAAAGAGTTACATTCAAGGCCACAAAAATTAATTAATAATAATGTACAAAAATAAAATGCTGAAGAAAACAAACACCCCCCCCAGCTGACAGCAGCAGGACAGGGAGCACCCCTCTCAAAGCATTACCGAAACAGACCCGGAGAGGGGCTGAAGGGGAATGTGGTGCAATTCAGGCAGGAGATTCCTGCCTCCTCTGGGCCCGATCCTGCCCTCTTTTTATCAAGAGGAATTTTGTGTTTGACATCACTGTGAACTAAACAGGCCAGGAGTCAGTTAGGGACAAAACCCACAAACCTTATTTGCTTCAGGGCTGTCGCCCACTTGCACTTACCCAGGATTGAAAGGCAGCCCACTATGTCAAAAGGCCGCATGATCCCACAGCTGGTTACTGTGAGGTCATTTGCTCTTTTCCCTGGGGGCATAAACGCATCATGGTTGCTGGTGATCAGGGGTGCCAGAGACTGGACCACAAGTCTCACCTCCTAGTCCATCACCTTCACTCCATTCAGTGGTGCTTGAGCCCGCGGTAGACTCCAGAAACCTTTGAATGTTACTGAAAGCCTCTTCTTACTCCTGAGCTGACTAAGCCAATTCAGATTTTGACTAGGCAAGAGTCCAGCTTGCTTTCTGATGCTCTTTTATTCGTGCACGGCAGGGCCAGGCTGCCAGAAATGGAGCATAGAGTGGGACTTTGTACAAACAGCACCCACCAGGCTCGCTTACAAATTGGGCGCCAGGCAATGAGTTGCCTCCATTCTCAGGTGCCTTTGCTAAGGAGGGAGGTGGCTGGGGAAGGAGGAAAGCAATGCGAGAGCAGGGCGGGCTTTCACAGGCATGGCTGATTTGCATTTTTTGCATGAAGTTACAGATGTTTTTTTACCTTGAGGCTGAATTTTACAATCCTTATGTTTTGCCTTGGGTGTACTACACAGGCCAGCGTCCTCCACCTGCAGGTCTCCAAATCTATGTAAAGGTTTACCTTTACAAAGGTTGTTGGAGATGCCAAGGAAGTGAGCTGAGCACTCATCCCTCTGGACTGAGGACAGGAAAAGCACTTTCCCTGACTCTGACATCTTCTCTAGCCATATGAGGCGTTGCTCTTGAGCTCTGCCCATGACAATTTGTACCTTTTCTTTTTCCCTTTTCCCCATGCAAGTCTAATGCAGTGCGGGAAAGAAGCAACAGAAAGGAATATTAGCAGTTCACCATAAAAATAGAGTCATCTAGGATAGAGAGCGGGATAAACCAGTCAAACCTCTGACAAGTAAGATTATAATGCCTCTTATTGGACATCCATTAGCAACCGCAGCCCCCCAACATCACTATCTACGTGCCCATGTGGTCCCTCCCCGCGGCCTCTGCTTGCTGCTCTCCCCGTGTTACGCAGGCACCACCAGGCAGGCATACACTACTCACTGCATCCTGGACACTGCAAGAGGAACAAGCACATAGGGCTGGGTGGCCACGCTTAGTGTAGGACATGATATGGACTTGATAGCTAACCAGTGCAACTTGTGCAGTAAAGTCTCAGCAGGATGCACTTGGCAGGTGTGAGCAGAGCGAGGGTCTCTGAGCCCATCTGGAACCACTGGATCCACCTCATCAGCGAGACGGCATGCAAGAGTACAGCTCAGGTCGAGGGATGCAGACCAGCAATGAGAGGAAACTCTTCCTGCCCAAGGGGTACTGGGGACTAACAGGATTTTATTTTGTGTCGTGTTGGTTTGGGGGATTTTACGCTCATCTGTGAAGCAGCTCTTGATCGCAGCCCATGTTAGGTACCTTAGACTCTACCCAGTACCTCTGAATTTCTGCAGGGATGCTACGAATTGGAGATGGGCAGGTAATGGTTTTCCGTTGTGGAAATGTATGCTTTTTGAGATTTCTCATATTTCTAGCAGGGCACCCCTTCTGACTCTTGCTTGGAAAAACTGGGCATCCCTCTCGAGCATCCAGCCCTTCACTGAGCAGTGTCCTGTGAGGGGCTGGAGTCAACAGAGGTTTAAATGCCTGCTCTGAATTGGCCTCTCCCATTGCAGCCAAGTGGACTCACACCTGGATTATTGCCCAATTCATGCTCCAGCTCCTCTGTGCTTCTGGTAATCTGACAAAGGAACTTTCATGGTCACTGTAACCCCTTCATGACAAGTTTGTCATGTGCTAAATCTGTGTTTTCCAATATTAATCCTGAGCTCGCTTTTGTTTTAGCTTAACTCAATGATTTGCCATCTCCTAATTCTTGGCATATTGGCGTAACAATCTCTGTAAGGAATCTTCTCAAATGCAGAGATTCATCTGTAGATCCAATACATTGCCTTACAAGGAGAAGGACTTCTCTTGGTCATCCATCTGTTGTTATCCCTTCATGCCTCTACACAGGTACCCTTTATTTTTCTCCTCTGCATGATAGCTGTCTCTGTCAGAAACTGGGTCTAAACTAGTAACTATGGTCAGAGTGTGGGCTCAGGCACCATCCCATAGTCACCCCCACCGGGTAGTAGTTAGTACCTGCCTCAGCAAAGCTCTGTTTGAGTCAGGCAGTGCTTTCCTAGGCAATGCCTCCATTTGGAGGATAGTATGAAGTGCAGACTGTCCCTGGAGGGTGCTGTGGACTAGGTCACACAGGTTTGGGGAGAAGAGAGTTTAGTCGTATGGACATGAGCCTCATTGTGCCACTTAAACTTGGAGCCAGAAAACACAGTGATGGTCCATTGTATTTAGTATAGATATCACCTGCAGCCCTCATATGAGCATTTTCTATGTCTGCTGCATGTAAACAGCTTAGAGTTCAGTTTCAATCTGGGGAGTCATAGCAATTGCCCAGATACTCAATGTCTCAGATAAATTATTCCACCTAGAATTTACCAGATTAGTCTTGTTCCTCTTGTCTATTCTGTCTTCTTGTTGCAGACGGAAGGCAGTATGGACACGCCCCAGAGGGCAATTCACTCCCATCCCGAGATATACCCCAACTAGACAGAAATAGGGACCCTTTGGCAGTCCCCTGACAGACAAAGAACAAATGGGGCCGCGGCGATGCGCTGAGAGAACAACCCAAATGTCTGCACAGCTCAAGTTAGCTAAGATCAGCATCTCCCCTTCAGTGCACGTCCTGCTCAGCCTGACAGACACCCTCTTCTACACCACCCCCACATTTCTTAAATTCCTGTCACAGGCCACGGACACTTTGCTTTGTGTCTTTCTTTGAGTTTCATCATCACATTCAGGCCAGTACCCCCATTCCTGCCCTCCCCAGGCACTCACTTTCATTTCAGAATATCCCAAATATCTTTGTGCTTGCTGATTACTAGTTATGCCATAAGTGACTCTTTTTAGAAGGATACTCGGTACCCTTGACTAAATTGCTTCTGAAATGTGACGTTGAGGGATGGAAGAGGCTAAGTTTACAATAGCCTGAAGTTAAAATAGTCATCCTAGTCCCTATCCGTATAGGCAGTGGAGAAAGCCAGAGCTCTCCGGAGGGCTAGATAATGATTCTCAGAGTGCCTAAAATGAGACTTAATACATTTGGGCACTTTTGAACATTTACCCAAGCTACAGTGAATCCCCATTTGCTGAACATAACTTTATTGCCAATGTCTATAGGAAAAATGCCCCATGGTTTAATCTGGCAGTTGGTTTCTTGAATAGAAAAGGTGTTTATACATTATTCTTGCATGGATGACAGTATTCCTGGAATGTGTTAAGGTTTGCCTAGTGGTCTTCATCTCATGGTCTGTGGTGGTCTTTATCTTCACGCTCCCACCACCCGGGATTTCTGACGCTGGTGTCTCTGGGCTGCCACGTACAGCATAGTGGGGATTCAGATTTCTCTGGCAGAAAACTGTGAGTACTGCATTTGCACCAGTGGTCCGCCTGGTGCTCTCCCCTGGCAGCTTCCCTTCCAGGCTGAGTGATTAAAACGAGTTCATCCGCTGTACTCCTGCCAAAGGTCCTTGGTGCCGTGTTACAGAGGAGCGGTGTGGCTGTGAGGTGCCAGTGTTTAATATGTGACACAGGTCAGACTAAATTGTTGTATCATCAGGATTGTTTTTTGTCTTTTTTTTTTTTTTTTTAAGAAAAAGAGCCCTTATCTGAAAATGGAAATCAGTATTTACAGTTTTGACCTGTGTATGAGAGGGAAGTTTCTGCATTGTAACTACTTAGTTTGAGGTCTTTCAGTTCTTGGCTCTTAGGCCTTTCCTATTCCCACGCTGCTTGTTTGCCTTCTGTCTCTCTCTCCCCTCCATCCTCCTCATTTTTTCTAATACATGTGGTGATGTGACGAGAAAAAACAAAAGGAGGGAACGATGGAAGAGAAAAAGATGGGGAAAAAAGTAAAGCCAAGATTTTGAAATGTGGTCTTTTTCAGGTTTCTGCTCTACATTTTTAAGAAGTTGAAATCTCCTGAACTTTAGAAACCCACCCGCCTTTTTCATTAGCTGTGGCGAGATGGATCAAGGTGCTTGTGCATGACAAGGGTCACACATTGCCACCCTCCATCTCCTCAGTGACTGACGGTTTAGGCTCCTCACTAGCGCTCATCTGTGCATTACCCCAGTGGTGACAGTCACAGTAGCAATGCTGCTCTGCTCTCACTTCTGCCCTCCTAAATCTGCTTCTTCACTTTCACTGTACAAATAAACAGAGAGTCACTAGCGCTCATCTGTGCATTACCCCAGTGGTGACAGTCACAGTAGCAATGCTGCTCTGCTCTCACTTCTGCCCTCCTAAATCTGCTTCTTCACTTTCACTGTACAAATAAACAGAGAGGGGCATTAGGCCGCAATCATTCTCTGCTTTTGGAGGCTTTCCACCCTCCCCGAAACAACCGAGTCGGCTCCGCTTGCCTGGCAGCACGGTTTCAGAAATGCTTGCGAGGGAGCTGAAGCTTACAAGCTGGGGTGTCATTTTTATTTGCCCGCTGCTTCCGCGGGGTAGGAAACAACAGAACGCCGGGAGAGGGAGCGGGCGGGGTGAATGGCTTTCCCGGAGGCTGGCTGGCCCCAGGGTGCAGTAGGTGTATAAAATGCCATTCAAGCGATTCAGGCCAAGAGGGTGCGGCGGACGGGCAAGGCTGCTCCCTTTGAAGATGCTTCTGTCGGGCTGGAAATACAGGAGAAAAGCACAGCTTCTTTCAGCTGTCCCCTTTTGTGTGCTTTCCCATACGAAACTATGTTGCCACCGCTGCTCTGCACTTTGTTATTATGACAGGAAAAAATGAATTTCTAATGAGGTATCTGTGCCAGCTGCAAGCACCTTGTGGATCTCCGTGGCCCAGGAGCTTTGTCAGCCGCTCCTTGCTAAATGCTAACCAGCCCGGGGGAGGACGAGACTGTCAAAGCACAGCCCCCATGAAAAACCCTTTTCTGTACAAATCCAAACAAACGGAAACACCCCAGTTCCCCTAACAAGCTATGCTGTGACATGTCCTCATTTCACAGTGATCGACTCCAGGGACAGAAAGGGCTCGGGGAGGCTTTGACAATGTGCAAGGAGCTCTGATTTTTGGAGGCAAGGAATGGTACATTTAAAATTGATTAATACCCTCTGATTCCCAGAAGGCTTTTCATATGCAACGCAGGAAATGTTTTGCTCAGCCCCTAAAATGCAGCTGCATCTCCCAAGGCCCGCGTCAGCTCTCAGGAAAGCCGCAATAACACAACCGCTTTGAAAAAGTCGTGGAGAGAGGGTACCACGTCCACCATCTGCTTCAAGCTGCTGGGCAGGCTGAGGGAGCCCGGGGTGGTTCCCAATGAGGATTTCAGCGTCTGGTTCAGAGGCTGAAATTTTAAAGGTTGTTTGGATGTTAACACGGGCTTACCCAAGCAGCACAGAAATGTATTTGCTCTTTCGTGGCTTGGACCATGCAAATGGCTCCCCCGTCGCGGCTCTTCAGCGTACTTTTGCCGGTGCAGGGCCTGGCAAAAGTGCAGGGCAGTTTTGCCCTCTCCAGCAGGGCTGCCGGCTGAGGGGCTGGTGGGGCAGACCTGCACGCGGGTTTTGCTGGGGATCCTGCACCCCCGTGCCTGCTGGTTGGGCTTTTTCGGCTAGTGAGGTAGTGAGTAATTCACTCCAGGGAGGGGAAACTGAGGGGTTTTGAAGGAGCCCTCACTATGAGTTTGAGCCAGATCTTCAAAAGAAACCTCTGTGTTTCCCTTCTCAGAATGAGCTAAAGAAACACAAAAGTGGATGATGAGACTCTGCTGAAACACAGCTTTGCTGAGACAACAGCTTTTCTGTCTCTCCTTAGCCAAAGGCACTGTATTTTTGCATGGATTAATCAGCCTTGAGCATTTGCACGGTGAGTATTCACACTGTACCTGGCCTCCTGAGGGCTTCTTTGTGCCGAGAAACTAAGCTCAAAATGCAACTTCCCTAAGTCATTGAATGGTCTTCAGTATCTCCGCTGTCTTAAACAAGCCTTAGAAATCTTATCAGCTTTGACAGTGACTACTCATATCCTCTCCTTCTGCGCATGGTGATGGACAGAAATAAATGACGGAGTGAGTGACTGACTGGGGGTAATGTCTCTGCAGGTGGTGGTGACATTGATGGAGAATGATGGATGAGGGTGACAGGGCTCCACCCCACCCACTTGCCCATGTGCATGACAGAAGGTCCTGGAAACCAGCCCCCGCTCTCTGAACAATGCCTCCAAGTAGGTATTTGGAAGTGTAAAAACAATGGTTTTGGCTCCAGCAGTGATTGTGCTACAAGTTTGGGGCCATTTAATGAGTTGCTAATGTGAAAATAATTTTCTTTTCTGACTTCAGAATGGAAGGAGTAAAGACAGATGGCCCCAAATGCAGGGAAATGCAGCCATAGAATTGGTAATGGCTCTGCCAAGGCTTGAAAGGCAGCTCGTTCAGGAAAAGGGGACATTCCTGCCACTGTCAGGAGTTGACAGAAACCCTCTGACTTTTTTCCTTCTCACCTCTCTGGTTGGGGCATCCCTGCCAACGTCCACCAGACATCATCGGGCTGGTGATTGCTATCGCAAAGTCTAAGCTGCTGTTTCAAGTTGAAATGCATCCTGTAGAGGGGAGGGGAAGAGGTTCCTGGCATATGCTGGAGAATGGCAACTGATTGCTAATCCAGATACAGGGGGAAGTATTCCCCCTGATTGATCGTTTGATCTCAAGTGTCAAAAGAAAAAACTACAACTCTTGGGAGACCACAGGAACAGCGTTAACGACTGCAAGGAATGTCTGTGTCTTGCAGGGTTTTTTTGTTTTAGATGCAGATTGAAGTTAAGAGGAGACATTTGGCATTTAAATGGGAACTGTCAGTTCTTCTGTCTCCACCAATTCAGCTTTTCTAAGCTCTCTCACACATAAAAAAATTACTAAAAAAAATTCCTAGGAAAAATTTCATATTTTTATAAATTAATACTATTGAAATCTTAATGGAGGGGGGAAAAAAGTGAAGTGAATGTAGTTTAGTATTAAAGGTGATGGTAAAAAGTAAGTGCATTTTTCAACAACTGGATATCCAAATTAATTTGTTTCTAATGACTGCAACCACAAATCTGGTAACATCCAATTTCCATGAGATGCCAGGTCCTTGCCAGCTATGAATGAGAAGAGCTGTATGACCAATAATTTCTACCGTCAGTGTCCCTTTCAGGAGGGTAGCTCTTTTTGGGCTTCCATTCCCTTTAAAACCCAGGAATTTCATAAGTTGGAAATGGTTTCTAGTGCCTGGTGTGACCTGGCCTCCTTAGTAAACAAAACATGAAGTTCTCTTCATTTTCAAAAAGGAAGCACTCAGTGTTTTCTGAAACCCAGATGCCTTCATGGTGCCCAAAAGAGAGGTGCTCCGAACAGCTGAAGTTCTGGAAAACCCTGCTGATGCCAAGGAGCACTGAATAAGCAAAGAAAGAAGCTCTGAAATCCCATTTGGATGTCGCAGGAGAGTTAATGATCGCCATTTACCCTTGAAAGCTGCTCTACAAGCTCCAACCTTTACCCTCTCATTTTTGCTTACAGAAGCTCCCAGAACAGAGACGATGGGTCCTTTTCTGTGGCACCTCCATTCCCTCCTGCCACAGACAAACCCACTCTGGCCCAGTCCTACTCACACTGAGCACACAAATGTATTGATGTCTCTCGAACAACATAGTATATATTTCTATGAAAAATATCTAAGGTTGTTCCTATAATTCTGTAATTATTATATAATTTATGAGTATATAAATTATGATTATAGGTCTTCCTCATCAGAGCACCTTTCTTCTCAGCCAAGGAGGACACGGGTAAGCAGAGACAGGACAGCCTGCGCCTCTGCTTTCCCACACAGTGGTCAGGACCTGTAAGATGCTTTGGCTGAAAAGAAAATTGTTAAACTGTGGGAAACAGCTTCTGTTATTTGCTCAGTATCCTGAAAGGCCATCCACATCATACTCCCTCTGCAGAGATGGGTCTTTGCCTGTGAAAAAGCCTGGGAAGTCTTGTGCTGGGAGATGGACAGGTCACGTAGGAGGGACAGCTCCCACCTGTCCAACTGCAAGCACAGCCAGTCAGCGTCAGCCCACCTCAGGGGAAGGGGAAAAGGAAGAGAGAAAGAGCAGAGCTGGTTTGGCAGTGCTGGAGACAGGGGAGGAGGAGCTCCATGCTCTGTGCCCAGCACTGGCAGCGATGGGGCCCATGCTGCAGACGTGGCTCCCTTAGAACAAACCACGGCAAATGCTGCTCACAGATATATTCACCCTATTTTAAGTAGTGGTTATATTTAATTCTGTGACTGTCTCCTGTGCCACCTCCACTTTAGGCAAGCTCCCCCCAGCAGGATGACTGCCTAGGCAGGTTTCGTCCTCTGCACAAAACCTAATCCACACCCGGGTCGTCCCTCCGAGCCATGGCACAGCACAGCCTGCTGCAGCTGACAGAAGCGCTGGTGGCAGCGCTCTTAGCAGAGGCTTAGCTGCAAATCTCTGTCTTGTCAAGCAAGCTTAGTACAAATAATTAGAAAGGCGTGAGCTAACCCTATCAGGCTAGATCGTGGCCAGACCTGGTGTGGGAGCACGGCACCTAAGAGTGAGAGAGGAGTCTACTTTGCTCCCTGTCTGGATTTGCAGTTCCTAGGCTCTAGGGAGCACTTTAGGGCTTTCTCTGCAAAGCTCCTGGGGGAAACGCATTCCCACCCCATTCCCTCCTACCCACTGTGCCAGCAAAATCTTTGCAACTGTAGAAGACTGCGGGGGCATATTCAGCACTTTGTAAAGAAGTATCCCTATTAAAGACCTCTGTGGAGGCAAGCTCTAATGATTTGATCTATTGCATGACCACTCGCTCATGAGAATCTCTCTTAACAAAACAGTGCCATGAATCCAAGGCATACAAGCCATGGAAATGCTTCTCATGAATGCAAATATTCCTTAAGCTGGGGAAAGGGGCTGTAGCATCACCAATTAAGATACATGGGATAGGCACTGACCAGCAGTCCCCTGTCCTATTAATAGATGAGAGAGCCATGCTCCCGCTCCTGGGGAGCTCGCTTGGCGGAGCTGGTCTCCGGAGAGCCAACGTCTACAAAGCGTTAACATCTGGTGCCCATTATTTCACCAGCTCTGTTGTGATTAGTCCATATGATAAGTCTGGCCAATTGCTACTGGTAAGGGATTGCTCCACTCCCTCCACCAGCCTCCTGGAGCTGTCACTTCTGGTTTGTGGCCCCTGCTAATTTGCCACTGCAATTTCCAATATTTGCTCAAATCCCATAAGGAAATCTCCCTGCCTTTCAGACAGAAGGGTAGCACTGATAATAAAAAGGGAAGGTTTATCAATTAACTCAAACTGCTCTATTGAAGCAGGCTCAAAACCCCTCCTATTTCAATTACGTGGGACTCATGAAATGCTCTGGAAAAACTTTTGCTCAGGCAAGTGTTTCGTGAGGGAGCTGGTGGGATTTACCCAGGCTTTAACAAATTGGAGAAGAGGTTAAAAAAAGAAATCCTCCTGCTTCCTGAAGGCTTTTTCAGCCACTGCGATAGCTGGATTGTCCACCTGACAGAAAGACTGCTCCTCAGAGGTGTAGGAGAGGGATTTGAGGCCTTCAGACAGAAGCTTCCCCATAATTTTTCTATTTCTTTCTCTTTTGTTCCTTTGCCTGTTCATTCCTTCATTCTCTCATTCATCCTTTCCTTCTTTCCTTCTTTCTTTTGTTCTACAAACGCTAACTGCCACACTCAAACACTTGTATTACTGTAGGAAACTTCCATTACCCCCATTTCACATTACTGGAGGTAGGCTAAAATGAGTAAGTCACTAGGGACCAGACTGGGAACTGCTGCTGGTTTACACTTCTGCCCAAATACGTGAAACTATTCAATAAATGAATCAGATGGCTTTACATGTTATGAAGGTTCCTTGAGAAGATACGAAAGAAAAAGCCTAGCACAAACGGGCCAAAATAATCCAGTGTAATTATACAAGGATCAAATTGTAAGTTTTGTAACTGGCATGTAATATTGGTTTGATTAAATAATTTCCATTCTTTCCCACCTTTTAATTAGTTTCTCTATAATTTGCATATTAAGGAATTTCCTTGTAAGGACAGCTCTCTCCACAAAGAGAGCTCCAGAAGTGAATTCAGCTGAAGCATTAGCTCCAGGCAGTGCCTCATCTTTGCAGCTTTATTACACATATAATACACTCCACTCCTGAAATGTTCAGTTCAGGGCATGCGTTTACCATCTTTATGTTCCATCATAAACTGATGCCTTTCAACAGTGGATGATGTTTAAGCATAAGTCAGATGTCAAATGTGACAACACTCCATGCTATTGTGGAGATGATGGCACTCAATTTTTCTTCTGCTGAAGTCCTTGCAGTGCTGAGGTGATAAGTGCCACTCAGCTGGAAGGGAATGAAGCTGATGTGTTTCCCAAATGAGTCACAAAAGTAGAACCCACAAATTCCCTGAGCTTTGCACTTTCTTCCTGGACACTTTCAACACACAATTTTGACTGCCAGTTTTCATTAGCTAAGAATTCGACCTATGCCAGATCCTGTGTTTCACCACCAAGGATTGTGGCAAAGATGGCATTTCTTTCTAATAGTGCTCTGAGGTAGCAAGGATAATCCTGGTTTGTAGAAATAGAAACTGAGGTACAGAAGAGCTAAGTGAAATGGCCAACATCAAGTGGAAAGTCATTTTTTGCAGCCTCAGACTTCTCACTCTTTAAACTTTACAGTGTGCTGATTTTATGATCAAAATGTGTACCTTGTCTCAGTGAATGTCGCATGTATGTGCACACAGATGTGCACACAGAGATGTGCACGCCCATGGATGTACTTACACACATTCACCGAATTCTTGTGATGTTTAGTGGCCAGTGCAACTAAAAAAGAGGCTTAACCTCAGAGGGTACCCTGTCCCAGACAATGACTCCCAGCAAAACTTGTATTAACCTTAGCTGGTCTTGCAGCGATAGCAGGTCTCCTCCCCTTGCTCCTGATGATACTCGGTGCGAGGCAGAGCAGTCTTTTGAGCAGAACCAACACAGAGAGGTTTGCTCAAAATTCCTGGTTAAACCTCTCGCAAGTCTCTCCCATTTATCATGCTAGAAATTATGACCTATAAACAGATGAAGGTGCAAAACTAGAGAAGAAGCCTGAATACAGTTTCACAAATTTAAGACATATTTAGCTGTGCTCCCTTTACTAGCAAGGCACTTTGCTTTCCTATGTCAGTGCAACAGCAACTGCTCATGAAAGATCTGGTGAAGGCCACCAAGAACTAACCAGGGTTGGCCACTTGTCTCACTTTCCTGAAGGGCTCGGTCTCCAACTCATGTTTATGAAGTCTCTCATCAGACTTTACAACATATCCAAACATCTTCATCTTCCTCTGGAAGAGGGCTAGGCATGCGGGCCTCAGCAACAGACAAGGAGAGGCAATGAAGGGTTATGGTTATTCTGGAGAAGGATAGGAGACGGATGCAGAGGAAGGTGTTATCAGAAACTGTAGAAAAGCTTGATGTCTGTATTATTCAGGGCTTAAGAAACTGGAGACCTGTATTTGTTAAGAAAGTCACTCCACAGTGCAGCAGAGACCCTCCTGCACCAGAAGACGGGCTGTCGGCCCCAGGTTTGGCCGACTCCTCAGTTCTTTGCCTGACCCTGGAGTTGGCCCATATTGCAGGACTCAGCTGATCGCTTTGCACTGTCTTTTTCTTCATATGTAAAACACTGACAGTAATTCATATTTACATACCTCCCCAAAAGCTGCAAAGTGACTTTGTTTTTACAAAGAATCCAACCAGAAAATTGCAATAAGCTAAGGTGATGTAGTCTGACTTTTTTATCTGCCTTCTTGGCTACAAGAGTGGTCCTGTCTGGTATCGTAACGATCCTTTATGTTTCTTCAGAAATGTTCCTTGCCAGCTTGCAGAAAAGCGGCTAGGTCCCTTTAAGAAGTCAGGAGCAGAGGCCTACAAAAGGTCCATTTCACCATTTTACTAGAGTTTGGGCAGCTCTCACCTACTCGGAGCTCAGCTGCACCAGGCTAATTTCCATAAGCATCATGTGGTGTTACAGAAACCACATTTTGCCAAGCTGTCAACTGTACAGCCTTCTCTTTGCTAAACAGACTCCCATTAAAACTGTCTGCACAATTTGTCAGTTAAATGAGGTACAAGAGGGACGCTCTATTTGCCCCTAATTAGCTGTGCAGACTACCTTTGTCTGTTTGATTAAGTATTCACATTATCAATTTTGTTTAATCTGATTCATTTCACACACCTCCCCAGGGACTCAGCCCATACGGTTAACTAATCTCCGATATCATCTCTCATATCAGCCCGCGGAAGTCTCCCACGGCACGCTCTACCCACACGCACGCGGCTCACCAAAATCTTTGCTGGGGAAGATGCTTCCTGACCGACAAAAACGACTCGCCTCCCTGGAGCTGGGGGCTGCTACCTTTAAGGGGAACCAGAAAGAGTCACGCTCCTGTTTGCTATGCTTCCCCAGCACCTTTGCAATGATTTTTTTTGATCTCAGCTTTCCAGCCGCAGCCAGCCAACTCCGGCGAGATGAGATACCTGTCGTGCACCAGCACGCCGCTTCCCGCTCCCCACAGATGCCTGCGGTGCGACCTGCTTTGCTCTTCAGCAGGTCTCCGGTTGTAACAACACCAGTGTCCCAATCACACAGTGAAATAATGTGTAATAATGAGGGATGGACTTTAACCAGGAGGACCTGCCCAGTCCAACGTCGCTAAGAGAGAAAAGGGACAGCAGATATTCAAAGACTATCCCTTTGCCAAGTCCGTGAGGTCCCGACTAGTAACTGCGCCTTTCAGAGAATACAGCCCGTTTTAAGAGGCAGAAAGATTCCCCTGAAAAGACATCAACCAAAAAGATTCCTCTCAAAGCCACTTTTGTGGTTTTGTTCGAGGCACCACCAGCAAGTCCCTGGGGAGAAGCAGACGGTCCTGGGCAGGGACCAGGCAATGGCTAGGAATGAAGAAGTATTGCCTCATCTTCAACGGATGGCTTATTTCACCACAAAATTCGATGCCCATCTGCATGGAAACTGAGTGCATTCCCATGCACACGCCTGACTACACGCATATATATGCTTGCATATTAGCATGAGTGTGGTAGAAAATATTTCCAGCAAAAATTTTAAACCTTCTAAATTTGAGATTTTTTTATGGCTGGCTTCTGTTAGAACTTTTCTTAGAAGATGTTGGTCACAGTATTACTACTGGTCACACTTTTGATGAAAATAAAGCTTTCATAGTTTTGCAGTGACAATTTTTACCTGAACAAAAATCAAATTTTGCGTCTAATCAGCATACAAACCCTGCCATACCCTCCACATGCTTTTTTTGTGTTTCAGTGTGGAAGAGTTTGACTTTTAATACTTTCCAGCAGAATTGCAATTTCCCATTTCTCTGTTTTAAAGAAAGAGTGGGATGCAACTTGGATTTATTTCAGCAGGCCTACTCTCCCCAAATTCATTTTCCTGTGCTACTAATATTGCATACGTGGCAAGAGCAAAAAAAATGAAGTGATTAACTCAACAGTCAGTAACAGTCTTCTTTGGGCCTGGTTTTCTCACGGCAGTATATGGAAAAGGCCTTTGCAACCTCTGGTCTGGCTTCTGCCCTGTGGTAAGCACTGTCAGACAAAATACAGGTAGACAAGTGTTGCTGTTGTCATTATGCTGCCCAAAACTCCCAAGGCTCTAAGTACTGGCATTGGCATTTGGAAAACAATTTTAAATGGTAGGTTGCAATATGAAAATCTATAAAATATCACAGATTGGAAAAGCAATGTACCACTATTTTAATTGAGTTTCGTTTAGTAGTGTAATTCAAAGAAGTTTATTTTAGGAATCCCCAGCTGCCTCTGTGAGAGTGGTTTATAGGTGAAAACCTCCTCGAAATGCTCTGCAAAATATCTTTCCCTTTATTGCTTCTGACCACCGTACAAATTGTTATTTTCAAGAGAACAAACTGTTTTATGGTTAATGCAAAAAATTAACACCAAGATCAGACCTTGTGAATTACTTGACTGCTCTTCCCAGCATTAAACTTCAGTTAACAGATACAACTCAGGGTACTTAAAACCAGCAAAGAACATCTGGCTTTTGGTGCTAATAAAATGAGACTTTATTTTTTTTTAATATGGAAAGAAAAAAGGCTCACAAAATCTTTTTTTTTTTTTTTAAATTCCTATTTGTACAGATATTTAAAGAAAGAAAACAATTTCTGAGCAATAACTGAAGGAAAAAATGGTATGGAATGTAAGTTAAAAACCCATTTTGAGAAAACATCCATATTTAGAAGAGTACTTTGGTATATACTTGAAGTTATGGAGGCATAAATACTGTCCTGAACTGCAATGATATTGAGGAATTATTTAGCTGAGTATGTAAATGGGCCCAAGGCAGAAAGCTGAAGCAATGATATGGTGAAGGAGTCATAGTTAATCTTTTAATTAATATTTAAACTAATCAGTCCCCAGCATCCACACCAATAAATTGAGGAAGTAACTATTTCTGCTGTATGTTAGGATTTCCCTGTACTCATTAACTTCTGTTCCATGATGCCGTTAAGTATCAATACTTATGCTCATTGGCATTGCTATAAATTTGATACCAATCTAATGAGTCATTCTGCATAGACACAGCATTAATTAAATATGGCAGCGAGTATGAGAAAGTTGTAACTAGTCAGCTCAAAAAGAGTGGCTGGACAGGGGTGTTCAAGGAATCTGGGCACCAAGGAGGAAGCAGCAAAAGTATGTTCACAGAAGGAAAGAAGATACATGTTCTTACACTGATGGAGAATTGAGTTTGAAAAGTAAGAAATTTTAGATAAAGAAAATGGATGTTTCACTCCCTTAACTATGACCTGCCCTGTGCCTACATCTGATGCAAGACTTTCAGTTTCCTAAAGAATTAACAGTAACGTAAGAATCATCTTCGCCGTCATCAATCAACAGTAACAGCAATTTTAGAGTAGTACTGAGGAGCCTGAATCATGGGCCACAAACCTTTGGCATCAATGCCGTACAAACGCAAGGCTGCGGGTGGATCCATGCAGCAGGGGAAGCACACACCTCCTGCTTACAACCTCCTAACCCATCAGCACATCAAGTGACACCTTGGCCTACTGAAGCCGAGTATCAATATCTGCCTTTACTATCGGTTTATTTTGAGCTCTGTGCTTAAACATCTGACTAAAACATATGTTTGCTGTTTTGGTGAATGGAGCAAGAACATCCTGAGCCAGCCAAGTTTGTAGACACTGAAATGCGTAGGCATCTGTGGCGCGGTCAGCCAACAGGCGAGCGCACATGTAACAGAAGAAGCAGTCTGGGGCTGTATAATACTAAAAGCCCCAAATTGTCTCGATCCTCATGCTGTTGCCAAATAAGGTCACATCTGAAGTTTCATTTTTGCAGGTATGTACTTAGACATTGTCGTGGTTTAACCTGGCAGGCAGCCAAATATCACGCAGCCGCTCGCTCACTCCTCCCGCCCGTGGGGCGGGGAGAGAATCAGAAGGGGGAGAGTGAGAAAAACTCATGGGTTGAGATAAAGACAGTTTAATAGAACAGAAAAGGGAAAATAATAATAATAATGATAGAATATACAAAATGAGTGATGCACAATGCAATTGCTCACCACCCGCGCTGACCGATAACCAAGTAGCGATCGGTACTTCCTGGAACACGCCTATCATTCATATACTGAGCATGACGTCACATGGTATGGAATACTCCATTGGCCAGCTGAGCTGGCTGTCCTGATTATGTTCCCTCCCATCTTGTGTACCTAGCTCAGTCAGTAGGCATGGGAGCTGTCCTTGGCCTAGGAGGGTAATGAGCAACAACTGAAAACATCAGTGTGTTATCAACATTCTTCTCATACTAAATCCAAAACACAGCACTAGGAAGAAATTTAACCCTATCCCAGCCGAAACCAGGACAGACATGTACAAAACCCCTCGCAAGTACTGTCTTCAGATTAGTCAGTGAAATGTAGGACATGAAACAGAATATTTCCGTGAAAATACCAAATCAGCCAAACAATCCCTGAAACACACTTTAAAATTAATTGAACGTGTTTTATGATGGTCAAATACCATCAATATATTATTGGATAATAACAATGTCTATATTCAGAAAATTACTGCAAAACAAAAGTGCTGGAAAGCACTTTTATCACTTAGATCCTAATCCAAGTCATACTGTCTTGGGTGGAAACTGCAAAGGAGAGAGTTATATTTCTTTCTCAGTGTCCTTAAACTCTGTTGCTGAGCACTGTGTTTGCTGAGGGCAGTTTGCCTGCAGGAGTCTTTTCCATAGAAACATTTGCAGAATGAGGCTGGTAATCTCCTAAACTTCCTTCAAGTTTCTCCTCCACTGCTGCTTTTGGTTGGACAGATGAAAGCAGGGCAAGGTGCAATAAGGCTGTGGACTGGAGGATATCTGTTCAGTTACATTATGAGGCTAGACATACACATCAGATCGCAGTGAAGGAAGAGGCATCAAATTAAAAGCTCAGAGCATCATTAGCCAGCATGCTATAACTGAGCTGATGAAAGCAGAGGGTAACACATCTGCACACAGTGGGACATGTTCCTTAGACGTAATGCTATCAACAACATTGTCAACTTCTGTTTGCTGTATAGAAGGCCAAACCTGGCTGAACATGTGGGAGCTGGCTAAAATTTAGCTGCAATAATAACATTAGCATCCTCATTTTTGTAAACAGTGTCATGACTAAAGGTGACAAACAGTTGGCATTTCTGGTTCACGTCTCCTCTGCAAAGTGCCATTCTTTAGAAGAACTGGTGCTGCTGTCAACCACATCCTTTGGGGTCTTCTAAGTTTATTTTGTCTTGCTGATAACAATATCTATATTTTTGATGAAAACATGATGCTACAGGAAAGGTGAACATCTGCTATCCCAGAAATATTTGTAGGCCCTGGCTGGTAAATGATTGACAATGTGTTATGTTGAGACTAATGGATTTTCAAGAGGTAAATTATCACTATTCTATGCTGTAAAGTACCAATTTTTACTCCAAGGATTTTCAAGATGGATATTCAAATACCATTATTGCTTGCTAAAGCTCTCCAAATGTGTCAGGTCAGGGTGCAAGAGCCTGCTATTTTAACCAATATAAATTATTCCATCAAATCTGAGACAAAGAGGTTGGAAAAATGGGGTATTTTGACCACTTAATGATTTGGGGGCGGGGGCTGAGTCAAATTTTGGGGAGGGCAAGAGACATCAGTCCTGGTTTGCCGTGAAGCTCACAAACTGCTCTGTTGCTTTTGCTATTTTCAAGAAATGGTGATAACTCTGGGTGAATGCGCTCGTGGTTACTTAGCACAGCCAGAGCCTTTCACTGGCATGTCGCTGTCTCCGAAGCTTTGCCAAAATTCTGAAGGATCCAATGCCGATCATCAAATGTCTGACAGGCCTTGGCAAGTTCCCCTAATTAACTTGAGGGCTCTTGCAGAGCTTCTGCACCTTGTAATGAGTCCAGTCAACATTTAAAGCCATGTTGCAAAGCAGATCTCCTTAGTGCCCAAAGGGGTTCCCATTAATCTCCTCAGCCCCTCAGAGATCTTCAATCAGAGAGACCCCGGCAGAGGGCAAATGCTGTGAGGAATTTCTAATCCCCAGAGGGACTCTTGTGGGGATCTGAGGCAGATCTGGTCAGGTTAACAGGTTTTGTGAAGGCCCCAGGAGTAGCTTGGGAAAAAGAAAGAAAAAAGGAAGACAAACTTTGGGTCCAGTTCTAGCAAGCAGGAGACCAAGATATGCTAATTAACACAGCTGCCATCAAGGATGTAATCTAATTTACATACTTGGTAGTGAATAAATACTTCCATATGGCAGAGTACCTTGACAACTTTATCAAAAAGCTAATGAAATTCCCATGCAAAAAAAGCTTTTTCCAGCTTAAAGATAACAAACCCAGTAAAATGAGTGAGACAAATGCAGGGGGAAAAAATCATGTTCAAGAAAAGTAGACACTAGCAAGCTAGGAAACTAAGTTTTCAATATTCACCTTGTGGAGTGGTAGGAAAACTCAGAAATGCACTGCAGTGTTCTCCAACTAACTTTAGCTATTTCCTCATCTTCTTGTCCCAACCAAATCCACAAGACAGCCTTACGCTTGTTCATCCTGTACATCCGCCACTGCCAATTTGAGGCAGATGCTCAAATGCTCAGGTGCCCGAAATGAGCCAGATGCTCAGATGCGGTACTACTGGACTTCCTGATGCGTGTAAGCCCACAGATCCATCCCTGCCTCCAGAGTCCTGGACTAGCGCATGATTCACTGTGTGTGGCAGCAGAGCTCCCCGTAGCGCATGAGAGCATTACAGACTGCCTCAACAGTCATGTCACCTTCCTGGTGCAGGGCAGCTCTCTTGATCAAATCGGTGACATCCAAACTCTGTGTATACCTCCCGCTCAGCTAGAGGAGCCAACTCTGTTGACCATGGCAGTTGCTGTTGAAGATGGCCCCAGTGATGAGCCACACAATGGACCACACTGCTCTGAAGTGGCTCAATTCTTTTTCTGACTAAACGAGATCTGAAGTGGTCACTAGGTTATCTCTGGACACCAACGGTCTTAGCCAAATCAACAAGGTAACGTAATGAGTGAAGATACTGATTCAGGGGAGCACTTTTCCCTAAGCGTGAGTGCTTTGCACACTGGAGCAGAAAGCAGCGGTTTGGGAAAATGTAAACTCACCTGTCCACTTGCATTCTCCAGCCTTTCAGACTCTCGTTTCATTTACTCTCCCTTGTTGTACTTCCAGAGGCGAAAATAGAAAAACATTAGTGGTACGTTCTGAAAACATCCACAAAGCAAGTTCTGCCCCCATGGATATTCCTAAGAGGGGATGCCCCCTGTCAGGAAGATGCTGGGCTCTGGGGGGATTTCAACAGCCTTTTCTTTTTGGATCTTTGCCTGAAGCAGGGCTGTCTGAGAAACGACTACTCTACCTGTTGTGTAATGCCCCCTGCTTTGGTCCTGAAAAAAGAAGCTGCAGCTATCGGGCATGTCTGTCATTAAATAATTGATAGTCTATCTCTAAGGGGTCAAGGATGTGAACATCACATTCATATGACCAGTACACACACAAACACAATAATGTAGCTGGGAAAACCAAATACAGAGCTTAATGGCTTACCAGGTAGCAGAGTAAGCTGAGCTGGGTTTAGGCGTACCCGCATAAGGAGGCAGTCAACCGTTCTTAGCCAGATTCTAGAAAGTTTCCTAACTGAAATGTGGTGAGAATATTTATACATGTGCTTAACTTTAGATGTTTGTGTTGTCCTACTCAGACTGCATGCTTGAACGCATTGCTGGATGCAAGCCAGGGCACAAGGCACCTGCTGGGGATCAAGCTTAGTCTAGTCATCACTCTCCTTTTGTACTTACTCTGATCAGTAGTGAAACAGGCACTTGCATAGTTCTCCTGGGCACCTGAGATGAAGTCTCATTGCATTCTCTGGCAGACAGCCTTACCTCAGCTAAGTTCTGTCTGTTTTTCTCAGAAAAATCTTTGTGGCCAAAAGAGAAGAACAGAAATGGACTTATTCACACATGAAAAAAATCGAAACAAAAATCCCGTACTGAAACTCAGGGAAGATGGAAAATTGCTACAGTTATAGATTTTATGCAACAGGACCATATGGGAGACTTGATTTTTAGCTTTGCTTGCAGATTCCTTCAATAGTCTTTAAAAAATCTTTTTTGTTGAAGTAGTTGAAATTTCATTACAAGTCTGATTCCAACTAAGCAAAATTTTTGTGTCCTTTTTGTTCTGGGTAGTTGTTGTCATTAGTGTTGTGTAGTTATTGTGTGAGTTTGGTTTGTTTATGAATATTCCAGAAAATAGCTCAAAATGTTCATTTGAAAACAAAATTTGGACTGGAAGAAACAGATTTGCGGGGAGGTACCAACCTTAATGAAATCCAATTACCAGAATATTTCATTTTTAGAGGACTGAAAGGTTTTATTTCAACAAGGTCCAAGCTCTTTGTTTTGACTTTTAACTTTTGCCTTATTTAGTACTTTTTATTTTTAACATGAGTTCAGTGACAAAAATAAGGAAGTTGAAACTAAGCCATTCCGCCTTTTTTAGGATATTTCATTTCACATGGATCATTCTGATATTTTCCAAAGCAGTTATAATTTCTCTTTTGCAGGACTTAAGTTTTTATTTAATCTACCTTTTTTTCACATGAGGTACATTTAGGATGAAAAGGGATTTTGCAATGTTAGAAATTCTTTGTGAAAGGGAAATTCTGAACCCAGATTTTCGCTAAATCTCTTCTAGTGGGACAGAACTGGAGCAGCAAAATTACTATCTGTAGTAACTTGCACCAACAAAATCTGGTTTTCCCCCGACCAGTGCAGGATTTTTCCTACATGGGATTGATACATACATCAGCTTCCCAACGTATGTGAAAGCTGGAGACCTGGGAACGCACGAGTCTCCAGACCTCTTTGACGGTGGTGCCACCCAGTCATGAGTAACGTGCACCCCCTCCGCCAGGCAGGTGATGTACCTGGAGGGGACCCCTGTCCTGGCCAAGCCAGGTGGAAAGCGAGGCCAGCCGAGCTTACCAGCCCACATCCTACTTGGGCTTTTAAACAGAAATTTCTCTACAGGGAGAAGACCCTGAGATAGCTGCTACAGGGAGCTTTTGGCTCTGCTCCACAGACTCATCGTTGAGATTTCTGTTGAAGTAAATAATTTGGGGTTATAGCTGTGTGTGCTTGAAACGTGAGCGTGCACCAGCAAGGTAATGGCTGCTGTTACAAGCTGCTGCAAAGCTTCCCAAACTGTTTTCTGTCTTGGATGATGGGGACAGAAGTATTTGGTCTCCGTCACTGTTGTCTCCTGTTTCTCCTGTCCTTCCTGTTCCCCGCTGCTGGGGCAAGGCTGCAGTCACGTCGGACGCCGGGCTGGCTGGCTGCCTTCTCCCCGTGCATGTGAAGCCAGCAGCAAACCTGACTGGTGCGCTCGGACCTGTAGCCGGACGAAGGCTTTTTCCTGCTACAGGGCAATGTCACCAAAGGTCATCTCCTCCTCGTCGCTAGCGCTGGCCAAGAGAAATCTAAACTGAGCTTGGGAAAGGTGGTGGTGGAAATGCCATGCAAAATCCTGACACCAGGAGGGGGCCGCGATCGTATCTTCATCTTTCACCAGAGGTCAATATTTGCTCCAGTAAAGGCGGCTTCTCCTCTGTAGTCAGCTCTAGCTGCCTCCAACCAGAGCTGAAGAAACATCATCTGGGCCGGCACGGCTCTTATTTCTTTCATATCCCCCTTGTCAACAGTTTGAAAGTGAGATGGCTAATTTTGTGCCTGACAAGAAAGGACGGATCATTTTCTCAGATGCTACTATCAGCAGAGTCAGTGCTGGTACACTCTCTGAGGGAGTCCCCAAACTACAGGTTACTGGCAGGCAGACAAACGCTCGCTGACAGCCATTTGTGACCAACTATGAAACACCATCTGCTGTAGTTGGAGGGAAGGAACATATCCAGCAAGTGATACCACTGTGAGAAATGATTTTGTGTGTTGACACACAGCAGTCTTTAGATAGCCCCAAAGAATAAGCCTACTTTGTTTTTCCAGATTTGCGTAAGGGGGAAAGAAACATTTTCTCTTGATGGGGGTCCGTGGGTGAGATTTTCTGGGTCTATTTGTGTCAGAGCCAGAAAATGTTTGGTACGTCCATATTAACAGGTGTACTAAATACAACTGTGAACTGAGCCAAATGTGTCTTTAGCAATGTTGTGTTAGGGGGTGAAGCATTATCTGACGGTGAAAGCACCCGCTGCAGTGTGAATCTGCCACTGACTTGCTTGTGACATTGGGCCTCTCAGTTTTGAGGAACAGCAGTAACGTTTTTCTTCAGGAGAGTGTTGCAAGGACTGGCTAGTGTTTGTTCAGCCCTTTGAAATACTTGGAGAAAGGGGATAAATATTTTTTATTAAAGTTTACAGGCCAGTGTATGCTATTAAGCAGACAACCACAAAGCCTTTGCCTTCAGTATGTGGAAAAAAAAAAAGACATTCTCAGGCTTACAAAGACATTCTTAAAAAATTAAGGTCGTTTAAGTGACTGAAGTGCAAAAAAGTACCCAAGTGTGTCCAAAATGCTGTCCAAAAGCAAAAGGCTCCCCTTTGTAGCCAACGCAGGCAGCAGATCCCAAAAGTTTCAGGAGAAGGGATGTTCAGCTCCCTCACAGGGGGAAGGAATCTTATTTGCTCATTAGCGTAAATAAGGCATGCAGCCAAAGGCATATGCCAACTCTTCCCTCCCTGGTCCGAGAACGAGGCTTTCATTTTTAAGAGTCTTAATAGTCCTGTGTCTCATGATTAAGTAATGAGAGCTGGCATCCAAAGTATCCGAAGTTCAGCTGATCTTGCATTATCCTTGTAGGCCCTGGCAGACTATAAACCAAAATGTTTTCAAGCCAAATATGCAGATGAAAAATAAATAAAAGATACACCTTAGACTTGCAGTTCAATCTTAAAGCAGAGGAATATCAAATTATCATGGCAGATTATCCATTCCAGCAAAGTTTTTAAACACTGGTACATATGTAGATGTATTCGTATTTTTGGATGTGTTTTTGTGTGTGTATATATGCACATACAGATATATGTATAGGTTTCCCATCACTTCTTTCTGATCCAACCTGCTGTTCTGTGAAATTGCAGTGATGTTTGTCATCAGAGGCTTGCAAGGATTAAATACTGTTTCTCTGCAGAAAGCCTTTCTGGAGGCTAGCACTGGATGTCTGGATTCAATCTCTTTACACCCGTATATATGACATAATATCGGCTACAGGAGGGCTCAATCCAGATCTTGTTGAAGTCAGAAACGCGCAGCTGTGCGTGGCATCACTTGAATAGGGACAGAAGGGTTTGGGCTTCCCTCTGGCTCGGGGCTGGACCCGGCGGTGGCCTGTGGAAGCCCAAATCCTGCACGGACCAGCAAGGGGGCTGCAGCGGGTGCTGTGGAGGGGGGGCAAACCCACCTCCAGGGTGCAGTGGGCAATGCGGCGGGAGCACGGCCAGCCAGCGACCGGGGAAGGAGAGAGAGAGGGCTAGACGAGGGCTCGCAGGAAGCCTTATTTATGATTTAAATATGCTGTCGCTTGTGCCCGTGCGATATGAAAACCAAGTCTAAACATTTGTCTGTAGAATCAGGTGATGGCTGGCCCTCTACTGTCTCAAGGGGGGCAGGAAAATGGTCCATGCACCTGCCACCTAATTCAGTTTAAAACCTGACACATTTACCAAGAGTGGGCTGGCATAATGAACTTCATTCATGCTGTCAGTGGAGTCAATAACTTATCCCCAACTGCTTTTGTCTCCCTGGCGGCAGTGCCTCTGATCGGGCTGAGGTACTTATTCAAGTAAAATTTATTTTCAATTGCAGGCCATAATACTACTGGCACAAGCCTTGCTTTGACAGAAGCTTTTGCTCAAGGCTAAACTATTGTTAAAGTTTGTGCCCATTGTCCAGGGTCTTTGATCTGTCAAAGCTGCTTAACAAGCTGGTTAAAAACTGTTTCAGATAACAGGTGTGTCCTTTGAGGACGCAGGGCCATTTTTCAACTTCTTTTAAAGACTAGTCCAGTAGCTGACTAAAATTTACATGCTGGTTGGTGGTGATATATGTAAAGCACTTTTAAAGCAAGAAATTCGATTTAGGGGTTTATTTCCCTGAACTTCCTTGTGGTTTGTTGTTGGTTTTGTTTTGTTTTGTTTTGTGTTGGGTTTTTTTTTTCCGAGGGAGCAAAAAGATTTACGAGGTGTTTCTCTGGGGCCTTGGAGGTATTTAGTGGAAAGATGACTGAGATGCTAAATCTCCCAGCAGCGTTACAAGCTCCCAGTTACAGTAAAGCAGCGGCTGAAGCAGCAAGCACAAGTGAACAGGCCAGGAGAAAACTTGTGATGGAGAGGAGCAAAAGTGGGGATGCATGGGGCAGGCTTTGCTGGGGTAGGCTTCAGGTCGCGGGGGGATGCGGACTGCGGACACGGACTGCGCAGTCCACATCCCCCCCCACCCAGAGCTGCCCCAGTGTGACTGTGCCACCCCAGCCCACCCCTGCCCCTCCAGCTGGGTCCTGGGTCTGGTACCGGCTCCGAGAGTCTGCAGCACAGTTAGCATCTACAGGACCGGTTCTCACTACCTAGAAAACCCAATTCCTGGGAGAAGATCCCTGTCGTAGCTTGGGTCCCCACTGTATAAGCCAGGCCATTCATGCATGGCCAATGGCCTGAACAAAATTTCCTTTGAATGGTCCATATGTCAGCTATATTCTTTAGGACATGTGAAAAATGGTTCCTCCCCTTCACATATGTTTTAAAACACTACTGAGGTCCTGAGGGATTTAAGCAGTTTTAACCCAGACTAGTATGGGTTTTTTTCCCCTGAAAATCCCCATCAAAAACAGACAAGTGTTGTCCACGGTCATACTGAAATGCATGGAGCTGGCCTGATGGCTTAGGGAAAAGAGGGAAGGGAAACTCACTGTATGTGCACTGTGCGTGTCGAGGAGTGTGTGGAAGGAAGGGAGGATGAGCATGTCCAGGGGTGGTTTTCCCCCCTCTCCAGATCATTACCACCTATTTGTGGAGCTGCTGGTACTGGGATTTTGGTCCACACCAACAATTTCTGTGCCTTTCCAAATTCCACTTGACCAGATAAACTGGGTAGCCAATCGCTCATAACTTCCAAACCTGTGCATATCTGCAAAGCCCTGCCAAAGGTCAAGGAGTGAATTGCTGTCAGCAATGCGATTAGAGGCGTCTCACTCATGTGCACCCGCAGACTGCTGACTGCAGGCTGCTGCACAGGTACTCCAACTTCAAGCACAGACGTAGAGGGTGCAGAGCCCCTGGGAGGCTCACTTGCAGCTATGTTCCAGG
Organism: Fulmarus glacialis; assembly: GCF_000690835.1. Lineage (NCBI taxonomy): Eukaryota > Metazoa > Chordata > Aves > Procellariiformes > Procellariidae > Fulmarus > Fulmarus glacialis. The sequence continues at coordinate 28,878 of NW_009208755.1, forward strand.
CAGCTTTGGTTGTACGGCATCTCAAGCACTTCTTTGTGGCCAGTCACTGTGGTCCCCAATGCTGGTGGGCTGCAGGGTCTCCACAGGAGTGAGCTGAGCAGAGCGGGGGCAGACAGCATCCTTGCAGGCAGCTCCGCAGCTGGGGGGGCATGAATAAAATGTGGTGTTTAGGAAACACCTGCCCATCTTTGACCTGCAGAAATGAGCACCTTCAGCCAGAGAGTGCAAAGCATCTTCAACAGAAAAAAAGATCTGGAAGTTCCCCTTAGGCAGCAGAAAAGCTCCGACACTTCTTTTCATCCTTCCCCTGAGCTGAGCCCAGCAGCTCCCCTTACTGGAGAAGCTTGCATGCCTTCAGAGCCGATCATGACAAACTGAAATAACTTTGCTTAAAAAGTGAGCCTGCTTGCTAGGCATATTTTCCTCAAACAATCCCATCTGTACCGAAAATCTGTCATCAGCTTGTTAGTTCGAGGCAGCTGGGGAATAAAACAAGCACTTTGTCAAATGTAGTAGTTTTGTGAACATCCCTGAACCGAATCAGGAATGAAAGTGAAAAACAAAGCTTTTCTAATACCACTCAGCTATGCTCACCATTAGGATCATTACAACTGTTCAAAGATTACTTTGGCATGCATCTGTGCCATCAATTAGCTCCAGAGCTATGTTTAGAGCAATTCATTTTCAGCATTCAGAGGTAGCCAGAAAGATGGGAGATCGAGGACAAACTCCTGTTGCAAGGCTGCAGCTCCACTACTGGCCTCCAAGCAAAGCTGTCCGTGACTTTACTGCATGAAACTCCAGCCCATTACATTACCTGCAACATATTTTGAGCACCTCAGTGACCAAGTCCATATCTAAGGATGGGTTAAAGGTCTCAGTGAAGATAAAGACCTGTTATTGACCAGACACATTAAGACAGGTTTTCACCTTCTCTATAATCTACATTAAAAATAATTTGCTTTCCTGTGCAGAGAAGGCCAAAATACTTTTAGCTCAGCTGAAGGGAGTGTAGAGAAATCTGCTATTCTCACTTCTTCTCAGCATTTTCCTGGTGTAGATTATTAAATGTGGTTGGTTTTAAAAGCTGATTTTCTGTTACCCATTACAACCGGTATGGTATCTTTAATGCTGTGATGAAGCATAAGGGCCTATTCTATGGTCTCTCCAGACACAGAAGACTATCGCAGTCAGGAACAAGGGGAATTGAATAATAGCAAACACTTTGGGAAAAAATATAAAAGTTCTATATAAAGTAGCCCAATGACTCTAAACCACTTGAACATTACAAACCCCTTTAATATTACCATATAATTGTGACCTGCAAAGAAAATAAGAAAATGCTATGAAGTGGCGGATGTCCAGTAAGGCCACCAGACTGTTACAGGAGGGTATACTTAGCTATTATTTGTCACTAGCTGTTATTTATATTGCACATGTTTCAACAGATGGTCGGGCAGATGCAATGGCAAGGTGAGACAACCACAGCAGTGAATGCTGGAATAGAAGATGCTGCAGCTGGAGGAAGAGGGCTGCGCATGGAGAGAGATGGATGGAGCCCATGGCCGGGTGAGGGAATGAGCAGGAGATGTTCAAGCGACTGAACCTGACAAACCCCAAGGAAGGGTCAGCTGCTGACTGTGGAGCCGTGCAAGATATGAGACATGCTGGGATCTTCATGGGGGCAGACCAGGTAAAGGAGCCTGTTCCACTCCCCTGACAATATGAATAAGAAAGAAGGAGCTGAAATGTTGATTTTGGATTTACAGGAGGACTGTCCTTCTGCTGTATTGCTGGGAACAGTTAACCCCAGCGATCTCAGGTACAATCCACATGGGCAGAAGTGAAGAAGCGATCAGTGCTGATCTGACTCAGGGTATTTAGTTAGTGCTGGTCTTGCCTGTAGGCAGGATTTTGGGCAGAAAACTTGGGCACAAAAACACCGCAAAAAAGTGCTGTGGCTCAAAAGCATGGATGGAGTGCTGCCGAACTCGTGAAATGCACCAGTAGAAGGGGAAAATTCTCGCAACTTTTTGAAGAAACAAAATAAAAAAGGGAAAAGTGAAGCTTTCTCTTTGGACCATAGCTTTGGTTCAGTTGAGATACACTGAAACAAGTGAAGGATGGGGCACTAAGTGCAGCTTGCCTGGTCTCAGCAGCTGGAAAGAAAAGAGGACTGGTGTCAGGGGAAAGCCCTAAGATTCACATTCAACCCGTGACTGGAACCACTTCTCCCATGAGCTATATGACCCTTACAAAGCAGAAAGCAAAAGCCCTGTGCTTGCCCCAAATCCTTACAAATTTGGGAGTTGAAAAAGCAAGAGAGGTAGTATCATGGGTTCATTTTTCTTGGTGGAGTTGTGATGATTGGTGAGGAAGGTCTGCCTCTGGACATCTGATGAATTCTGATACTGAGGACTACTTTATGCCTATGTGTCATATCTGTGAACTGAAAAAGTCCCTGTGGAATGTGGGACCTCACTGCCTTGGGCATCTTTTGCCTGTGTTGACATAAAACCTGTGGAAGCTGGAAGAAAGATTTCTTGCACATGGCACAAAAGTAGAAATAGACGTTCTTTACAGTTTCATAGTTCAATAGACCAATCTTGCACAAGTGCGCGAAGCTAAGCAGAGAAAGCCAAAGAGTAATGGAAACAAATCAACTAATGGGAGACTTTGATCAGTCAATAATTCTGACAAATGTCTCACTTCACAAACGAAATGTAACGTCCTGGTAATCTGGAGAGAAAGACAGACAGAAAGAGAGAGAAAGGCAACAAGGGCAAAAGCTTGGTGTAAGAGAGAGAAAGACTCTGAGACTACGTCTATATAAAACATGCCTGTGACCATTATCTAGCTCTGAAGCCAACTGGCACAGACTGGCGTGTGTCCACATTATTAAATTCTTGCTTTCCAGGCAGTGTGGCTGAATACAAATTGCCTGCTGGGATTGGCCTTTGGCCTATACCATCCCCAAACCATGCCTGGGAAATGTTCAGGAGAGAGCTAGTTGTCTGGAGCCAAACTATGCCAGGAACTGTTGTAACAATTTGACTCTATAAATAATTGAGCTCCAGTGCCTGAGAACATTATGTGGCACTGTTTAATTTACCAGGAGAGATAAAGTCCATGATCCTAGCCTGGAATGGAAATCTGGGACAACTTAGAGCACCCTGAGAAATGGAAAACCCTAGAGCACTCAACAGACACAAGAGAGTGCTGATGAAATGGAGGCAGGCATGATTTTGCCTACAGCTGCACTGATGTGCTCCGCTGGTCACAGTAAAGAATATCTGTTTTTTGAAACACAAAATCAGTCTTCTTGCTTTAGCTAACATACCTGCTTGAAAAGCAGCACCTGGAAAGCCCACGAGGCTGGAGATGAGGGAAGGGTGTAACTAAGCTACTGAGGATTCACCATTGATCCTCAGGATCTATTAAAGCATGGCCAAAGGTCTTATGGTCCTATTTTAGTGAAGGGGTAGGAGATGAAGATTATGACCAAGAGCATTATGCAGGGAACCAGGGCTGAGCCTACTCAAACTAAGGGCATCATAAGAGAAAAGGAATTGAGATAGGGACAAAAATGCAGCCAGATGCGTATTGCTGAGGAGGATTTGGGTTATCACTCTCATATAGAACAGTGTACAGGGGCCTGTAACAGCAATAAATGAGTCCTGATAAATAAAACGTGGTTAGTTAAAGTGTTGGTGACAGACTCCTCAATTAAGTTATGCAAAATGATGCTTGACCTGCTAGTGTCAGCCAAGTGACATCAAGTCCAGACCAAGGTGTATCACCTCGTTTACACTACAGTTCGGCCCACAAAGATGTATTATCCATTAAAGGTGAATGGCAAGTCATTTCCATGACACTTCATGAATTAATAAGAATGTGCAGAAGTATTACGATACATATAGGCACGTGCTGTGGGTTCTGAAGCAGTGGATGCCACAAGTCAGATGCATGTGAAATTGTGGGCATCTGCTGAAAACTGAAAGCCCTGAAAACTTGGTATGACAATTGACTGAGCATACTATGGAGAAAATCTCTCATACATCTGACAATCCATCTCTGTAAGTCACATAAGGAAAAGTTCATATCCTGCCAGAAGTAATGGAAGATATGAAGTAGTGGGGGGTGTACATTTCCATCTCCAGAACGGGCAAAGGGACTGTGCTGGAGAGCTTAGGGAATGACAAAAACATGGAAAGGAAGAGCCTGAAGCTTTGGAAAGTCTGCGCTGAAGTGCTTTTGCAGAGCATACCTCATCCTGCTTCAAAACTGAACACAGCTAAACCTCCCAAAGGTACTCAGTGAGAAAGAAAAAGGGGTGCATGCACTGCTTACAGATATGGTCTCAAGGCCAGGAGAAGCAGTCAGACGAGAGGGCTGTGCAGTCTGTGAACTGGCAAGTGTGGGCTGGAGCCTGGTGAGAAAGCACTCTCCAAAACATGTGGAGCCCCTCAAATCTAACTGTGCCTGGAGGTTAGCCGGGTTGCAGGCACCCCAGGAGACCATGGTCACAGCAGTCATTTTGGGAAAGACATTGAGGGAAGGAGAGCCAGGGCAGACAGCACACACCAGGCTCATAGGTAGTCTGCAGACTGCTCCTGCAGAGCAGCAGGGACACAGCTAGGCTGCCCATGGGCACCAAAGGGCTGCCCACAATAACTGCCCTGTGATATCCCAGAGTGGATGTGCAAAGGCAGCGTGGATGTGTCGAGACTTTAGTGACAGAGGTCTGGAAATTACTGCATCCACCTCCCATGGAAATGAAGCCTTCAGACCTGTCTGGTTTGGGCCCTTTACTGATTTCTGTGACTCAAAGGTGTTCAGAGACACCAGTAGGGATCTGGGCCTTTGCATGGAAAACGAGAGTACACACAAGGCTTCCATGGTTTCTAGCCCTGGCAGGTCTGTTTCCGATGGATCTGTAGCCCTTTATAAGAATTACATGCTGTGGTGTGGTGTCCAAACTCAATTCTCAGTGTGCTCAAGCAAACCATCATCACACCAATGAACACCACAGTTGTGACTGTTGCTGCCACTTGCAGTTTTGGGAGGAAATCCAAGTACTGACATGGGGGATAGAAGCTCTCCCAGCAGATGTTTCAAGCTGCTTTTCCTCTAGTGCCTGAAAACTCACTTGCTGTGCAAAGATCTGACAGCACAGGCCAGAAAATACACCATGGCTGATTCCTCTGCAAAGCCTGAGGTAGGGGAGCACAAGGGACAAACTGCCTTTTTAATCTTCTGCTTCCTACACAACACTTGACAGATCTTTGTTTATCACCAAAAATAAAAAGTCTGGAAACAGAATGTTTTATGCAGTCACTTTTTTGTTTCTCCCCTGACCCCATGGACGAGGACTCACGACTCAGGCCAAAGGTCAGATTTTGTAAAAATAAGTTTTTATTAGTTGTGAAAGGTTTCTCTGCTTTTTAAAAAATACAAATGAAGTCTCATGTTTTTCAGACAGACACCTAACAGTTTGCAGCTGAAACATAGCAAAGTAGCACCCAGTGCGTGACAGTCAGAGCCACTGGTAGAAACCAATGAAAATAAAAGTGAAATATATATATATATATAAAAAAAACCCCTACCATGCAAAAAGTAAGTGAGTCTGCAGAAAGGTCATTTAGTGTTGTGAAAAACAGAATTCATTTTTTATAACACAAGCATCAACTTTACTTTAGTGAATAATTTGTAAAATGTTTCCTCAGGTGGTGTGACTAAAGCACCACCGCATCCTCATTTCTATCCCTGACATGGGACAGGCTTCCCTGGAAGCCAGACACGCATCCAGAAACAACGGCTCCTTCCCTGCCCTGTTCTGTGCTTGACTGGCCCGTATTTAAAGCTGCCTTTGAAAACATTGCTTGTGACATTATAGAAATGAAAGGAAGCTCCTTTTGAAGAACTACCTGTTCTTTATTATAACTGAATGTGTGTGCAATGATCATATAACCCTATGCACTAATAAACCTCCCTCTCATCTAGTTGGTCTAGATGACAACTGAGGGGGATGTAATACTGGCCGCTGCTCCTGTTCCTGCCTGCTGTAACCAGGAGGTTTTGTGGTCTAACTCTGCTGTACCATTATCTCTGCCTTAAAAAACGAGTCTTATCTGCTTACACTAGCTTACAAGGCATCAGAACCAGGCCATGTGCAAATCTCTTTTATTGTCAGTCCTCTATATGTTTTACAAGGAATCCATTAGTTTTTGATTTGCAGGTCTCCACAAATCATCTTCATCATAAATACTAAAATTACTGCATCATTTGTAGTTTTTCTCTTGCCCATCTGTCAGGGCCTGATGATGTTCTGCCAGGTAACTTTCAAGATGTACGTGTCAACAGCAACAACAACACTTTGGGGGAAAACAAACAAACATAAAAAGATTGAATTAAAATATTGATCTGCGGTCTTCTGCCAGTGCTGTATAAAACGCCATCCTGCTGATTCACAACAGGTTCAGGAGACTCGGGGAAGCCGGGTACAGATTTTGGTCACACAGTCTCAACTGATGATACTAATTTTTAAGAAGTTTTGCCCTTAGGCCAGACTTTACTATCCTGCAAGCTGCGATGTCCTTACATAGGTGCTTACTTCAAAGTAATATCAAGCAAAATGGTTTTGTTTCAACTTCAGGAGGAGGAAATGGAGGGCAGGAGAAGGAAGACTGGTTGGGATAAGCAGGCTGCAGGCGCGGCCATTCACTCTTCTGGTGTCTTCAGTTCAGTGTTTTCTCCTCAGCAATTGTTGGCTGCACCAAAGAAAGCACACATGCAGCTATCATCCCCCTGATGTGGCGTAAGATTAGTAATTTCTCTTTGTTTTATTCATTTGACCCTTAAACCTTTAATGGTTCTAATCAACCTGACTACTTGAAAGATCAGAGAAGACAAAATGATAAACAATTAAGGCTCAATTCACCACATAAGCATAAGTATTTACTGCCACTGAGGTGCCCTAGGATATCTCACCTGACCTCTCCTGCTAGTCCAGTAGAATATGAGTGTTCGGTAGGTCCTGGGGCATTTTTTGGTAGCACAGTGTGTGTGTCTCAAGGTATTTCTAGTGACACTGAATGCAAATCAACAAACTCAAATCCATAGATTTCACAGAAGTCCAGCGAAAGATGCCTGCTCACATTTTAGTATTTAGCTTGTACTTAGCTTCTAGTTTGCTGTTTCCATTTCAGACCTGGCAATGGGTTTGTGTCCCCCCAAAGTGCCCATTTTCCCCAATATAACTGCATCTAATAAAGTATTATACTCCTGCTCTCAGCTCTCTTGCCCCTTTGTTTTCCTCAGCAGCAGCACAGTATTATCTTGAGGCAGCTCTTTCCAGCTCAAATCCATCTCTACCTGCTTCTGCAGGAGGGAAAATGGTGCTGCAAAGAATTAAAAACAAAACAAAACAAAACAAAACAAAAACATTTGGACAGGAGCAAATTTTCCTAGGAAAATCCTCTCTCAGGAGAAAATCGGAGGGAGGCAGAGCAGGACACATGATTTTAAGAGGCACGAATCCGTGATAAACCCCTTACTAGTTTTTCTCGGAGAGTAGGGCCCTGAGGGGGGCAGCCAGGCCGGGCAGCCCTGCGCCGGAGCCGGGTGCCCGGCAGCCCTGAGGGCCAGACCCCGGGGAGAAGGTAGCAGCCTATTAAAAAAATTACTCTTTTTTCCCTCCCATTTCT
>NW_009208756.1:0-440 GCF_000690835.1 Fulmarus glacialis
GGGGTCAGTCAGAGCCCGGGAAAAGCGTTTAGTTCCTCAGACCGCATTTTTCCACCCGTGTCGGTGGCGAGCTCCCAGCCTGAGCCTTGAGGAGCCCTCAGGAGCTGGGTGAGGCCGTTCAGGGCTTGCGCTGAAGGGCCAGATGCAGCCACCTGGGCCAAAACAGCTTAGTTTTGCTTTTAAATGGTGTGAAGTCACCCTTGGGCGTGAGGTTTCCTTGCAAAGGCGTTGAGATGGGGCTACAGAAAGAGGTTTGAGTCTTTCCTGCCCCACTTCTGTGCAGAAATCTGTGAGGGAATGGGTGGTGGCACTGCTTTAAGGCAGCACTCCTACAGGGCACCATGATGGTCTTCTGGCTCGGAGCAGCTTGAGCACGAGGGATGGGACCGACCCTGCGAGCAGCTTTGCTCTCGTCCCTGAGGCAGGGCGCCCGGTCGCGG
>NW_009208756.1:471-65305 GCF_000690835.1 Fulmarus glacialis
AGGCTGCAGGCGTGCTGCTGCAGGGCAGAGCTGGAAGGTAAATTAAGCCTCAAGGTCTTGATTCAGGTTTGAATAGTGCTGTACGTGATGCTCAGGGGAAGCAAAAGAAGGTGGGCTACCATCACTCTGTGTGAGTCAGGAACCAGGCAGCTGTAGATGGTCTTGAGCTGTGAGCAAAACGAAAGCCACACGTACACAGGGCAGTGAAGTACTGCTCTGTTTCCATCTCTGTTTTCTACAACTGTTTATTTAGGAAGTATAAGCAATTTTACGCATCGTTACAAGTACCAAAAAGCAGTATTAAGACACACAAAATGGGCTTCTCACATGAGGGACGGTGATGGAGTTGCATTTTGGCACGGTGCTAGCAGGTCCGAGTAACTAGGTCCCACACCCTTTGGAGCGTGGTGCTCCTGGGGATTTTTCTGAATCGAGTGGCTATTTGGTCGTCAACTCCCCTGCAGCAAGACCCCCAGGAGTACGACACCGATTTGTATGTAAACACAGTCCGGTACCAGGGGTGAGCCTGGGAAGCACGACAGAGGCAGCAGTCATGTTAACTAATCCCCATGCTGCCTCTGGCTGCATTATGCGCTTTTAACTCCTTCCCTACAGGTCTCTTATGACTTAGACTCCCTCCAGCCTGGGGGAACTTCTCTTTCCAGAGAAAGCCCGTCGTCATTCTGGTCACCATGAAGGACCATTTTCCTTGCCCACACCACTTTCTGCTTGAAAGCTACTTGAGGGTTACCAAGTGATCAGCTGGTAATAGATGTGCTACCGCTAGGAGTATTTAGTTTTTAGTCTTGTCCTGGTGCTATTTAATAATTAAGCATGCCTCATCACTTGCGCACAAGTCTTGTTCCCCTCCTAGAGACATCCTTTCCCCATCCACCTGGCTCTTTTTGTGTATTTTGTTATATTGCCAACCTCTTCTGAGATGGAGTCCGTTCCTCTGGGATAACGTGTCCAGTCACATTCTCTCACACCGATACATTTTTAAAAGTTCTTGTCAAGAGCGATGCAAGCAAATGCTCCTATAAATCACGCATGTAACTTCTGCAACTTGAATTCAATATTTTCTCTACAAGTAAAAAGAGCAACTCGAGATACTACAGAAACACAAGACTGGGTTCAGCTCCTTGCAGCCACAGTTCGGAGGCGAGTGCCCCGCTGCACAGCAGCACTGCCACCCGCCCCGCAGCCCCACAGCCGCCCGGTCCCCACCTCGCTCCAGCCCTTCCCCTCCGCCCGCACAAGGGCCAGACGGCTGACCGGACAGGAGCCCCGTTTTAGTTAGCACTAATCCATGTCCCCTGCGAGAGCGGGAGCTCCTTCTTTTGGCACAGCCCTTACGCTGGCTGGGGCCCTTCTGTGACCACCCCAGCCCTGCCTGGGGTCTCCCTGCATGGTCTCCCTGTCTGGGCAGCGACAGCTCTTCAGAGGGTGACTTCACATCCGAAACAGGCAGTCAGTGGAGGTGGCATGAACTGCTCTCCAGAAGCTCCTCTAGCTTACACTAGATGCTGTCTGGACAGCTGCAGTAGGTGAAATCAATCCACCATGACGATTAGTTATAAAAACATCCCCCACACCATGAAGTTAGATTTTCTTCTGCAAGCTAGGGAAGTTGGGGTGATGGACCCCGTCTTTCCCCCTAAACTGAACAGGACCAGGGCATGGGCTCAGGCAATGCCCAGCACTCCCTGCGTCCTGTGCCAAGCCACGCTCTCCCTGGCAGCGGCAGGCAGGCTGGGGACAGCAGAGGTCATTCCCAATCAGCAGCACAGGCACAACCAATTTAGGTTGGTATTTTTGTGGGGAGAGGGGAGGAGAGCAGGCTGCAGCCACGCCGCTCGCACCCAGAGGCAGAGGCTGGGCCTTGGCGCTGAGCAGCACGGCCAGGGTGTGCACACCCCGTCCCTCCGGGCTGCCCGGTCATTGCGAGCGCCAGAGAGAGTCCTCTACAAGGTGAAAAAAAATTATTTTTGTCTCCTGTTCTTCCCAATCCACAATGCTGCTTCTGCTGGAGGAACAAATACGTATTTATACAGGGTGCAACTTCTGCTAACCCAGGGTCATCTGCTCATCCTTGTGCCGTCCTAGTATTTTGGCTTAGTGGAAAACATAAGTGAATTCCTACTGCCCAGGACTATCACACCCTGTGCTGGCTGGCTGGCATCAGAATCAACATGTCTGTGCAAGTATTTGTGATCATTTTTGTCTCTTCTTAACAATCAGAACTGTTTCCTCTGCGCTTACTAACATTTTGCAGAGAGGAGGGGTATCCCAGAGCAATGCTTGTCTAGCCCATAATCCTTTTTTTTGCTCAAGTGACTGTACAACTGCTCTGAATGCTCCAACTCGTCTTTCCGTATTTGTAGAAATTACATTTATTTGAATCTTCCAGGATTTTCAGGTTTGAATTCCCATCTGTTTTGTACATTGCACGGTCTCTTCACACGTTTTCTGCATAGATGCTTCCTGCAAATCCAGCAAACTTTAAGCTTGCCTTTCAAATGCCACACATTTTGCCTCAAAGCTGCATGGGTTCTGACATTCAGCTTTTCTTTTGATATGCTTTAGGGAAGAAAGTTCAGTCACCACAGAAAGATTATATTCTTAGCATGAAAAGATATTTTGATTAACTCCTTGTGTCCTCCTGTGATGTTTCAACTCGCGGGCAAGGCACACAAGCCCTTGAGCTCCCCTGGGGACCCGTGCCAAGGAAGACCCCACAGGAAGATGTGCAGCTGACATGGACTGCTGTAACCAGCAAAAATCCTCCAAGAGAAATCGGGGCCAGCACAAGGAACAGGCGCAGCATCACCCTGAATTACAAGGCGTTATCCGGGGGCATTACATGGTACATGCCTGACCTGTCCCCCACTTGGTTAAAACTTAACTCCAGGCAGAAACAAGAACACGAAACCCCAAAAGCCCAACAGACACTGAAGCAGCCCAAACACCCGACAAATATTGGTTCATCCTTAACAAACCCTGGGTGATGGAGATGCTCTTTGAGCGAATTGCGTGTTCTGTAGACAGGTAGCTACTGTTTTTACTACTTTTTATGAAATCTTTATACATTTTTAGATGCCGAGCTCACCCAGATTTCAGGAAGCAAGCACACACACATAAAATCTGACCCAGTATTGTGATTAAACAGCCAAGTACCTTTAAAGACATTACTGTAAGCAGTAGGATTAACAAACATTTCAGAACTCAAAACACTGAGGTACATAAGGTACCTTCATGAAGCTGTACTGCTTTTAATTTAGGGTATGTCAGTATTTCTTTTCAACCACCTTTCAGCAAACCTTCCTCTCAGCACTTGGAATTTTGGACCCAGCAGCACATCACATCATCACATGTGCTTTTATTTTTTTTTCATAAAATATTTGTTCCTTCTACCCAAGATCTTTTTACTGGAACCCACTGATACCATTTTTGTCTGTCTCAAATAGAAGCTGGGTGTTGAACCTGCAGTACTATAATCTAGTGTGACTGCTTTATCTCCTCTTCCAGACATAGCTTTTATTTTCATTGATGCTCTTCTTGGTGCAGGGCTGTTGCCTTCAGAGACAGACATGTTTACATCCTAGAGGAGAACTCTCAATATGTGGCTTGTTCACTTCTGAAGAAAGGATAAAGCTATTTTTCAAGGCTGTACCTCAACCCTTCTCTTGGAAAAGCACATTCATTTCGAGACTCATAGAAGAGTCACCTCAGCTCCTTGATGTTGCTACCAGGTAGCTGCTCCCTGCGTGTGTATTCTGGAGACCTTCCCTTCCCAAATCCCATGTGACACAGGTAGTCATGTCCCACGAACACATCTCCTACTGCAGGTACAGCAGCCAAAACACTCATCGTTGCTTTTATCTTTGTTGATCTGTTGTCTGCCCTGGTAGGGATCTGGCGTACAGCTGAAGTCCCTCACTTAACTCCCTTCTCCCTGAAGTGCGCTAACGCTTAAACAATCCTCCACGCATCACAGTCAGCTGTAACACAAAACACCTTCCGTGTCAAGCTGTGAAATTGATTGTTATTGCATTGTTTACTTGAATATATATGTATTTAGTCAGTATTAGACACCCCCTATGCCCATCCTTGTGTCAGGCTAACAAATGACTGCTGAAGTCCCACAATGCACAAAGACAACATTTCAGTTCTGTTTTTCCCCTCTCAGTGCCATTTAATACGTAAACACACAACTCCACAGCTGTGAAGGGAACATTCCCCTTCCCTGAATCAATTGTGTTTGCATACCTGAATTTCAACTGTGTACAAAATATTAGGGACTGATGTGTTGTCCCTAAGAAATTACATCCTTTTCTGTATCTGGAACTCATTTTAACCCCTAAACAGCATACCTTTTTTGTCTTCTTACCCCAGAGAAGAGGTCTCAGCATAGACCATCACCCAGCAGGTGCTGGGGAAAGGAAGGACTGGATTATTTTACTGTTTGAGACAAGAAGTTTATACCAAATCCTTGGCATGCTCTTTTCTCCCAGTGTACTTTGTTCCACACATTTTTTGTCTTTGCTGGTGGCCAGTCGGACTGACCACTGATCACACCAACAGTGCAATTCCAGCAGCAGTTTCTGCCTGACGAAAATAAATCCTGTGTATGTGTTACCAGGGTATGAGTAGAGGAAACGGATGGCACGTTAGGTGGTATAAGAAGAGCGTGAAGAAAACCAGCACCACTTCCAATACCTTCATTTAGCAAGTGCTGACACGACTGCCTAAAATCTCTTTTGCCACCTTTCAGAAGCAGCTTTCTGCAGAAATCCAGGGCTGCAGATCCACGCGGGCACCCAGCCACCGCTGTGGATCAGAGCACACAGTGATCAATCTGGTTACCATTGTTTCCAACCTTCCTCCAAAGCTGCCTACCTTCTGCCTTTGGTTTCACACCTCTCAGCGACTCTGGATCCAACGCATCCCCAACATGTGTTTGTCCTGTTATTGGTTGGGATAGAGTTAAATTTCTTCCTAGTGCTGTGTTATGGATTTAGTATGAGAAGAATGTTAATTACACACTGATGTTTTCAGTTGTTGCTAAGTACCCTGCTACCCGTCTGTAAGAGACTTGAGCTGTAAAAAAAAAAAAAAAAAAAAAAAAGAAGCATTGGGAGGGAGCACAGCCAGGACAGCTAGCCCAGCTGGCCAACGGGGTATTCCGTACCACATGTCATGCTCAGTATAGAAATGCTAGGCATGTTCCAGGAAGTAGCTATCGCTAGTTGGTTATCGGTCAGCGCGGGTGGTGAGCAATTGCATTGTGCATCGCTCATTTTGTATATTCTATCATTATCATCATTATTTTCCCTTTTCTGTTCTATTAAACTGTCTTTATCTCAACCCATGAGGTTTTTTTCACTCTTATTCTTCCGATTCTCTCCCTATCCCACTGGGGGCAGAGAGAGTGAGCAAGCGGCTGCGTGGTATTTGGCTGCCTGCCAGGTTAAACCACGACAGTGTTGGAGTCACAAAGCCTTTTAATCCTCAATTTGCTTCCGAAACAGAGCGCCAGGGCCAAAGGGCTGCCCTGCAGACAGCTCTTCTCTCAGAGGCTGATAGGGGTCAGAGTGCTGGAAAGCCCAATTCAAATAACATAGGAACTTTGCAACTGGGTCCTGGAAATCACACCAATGGCCTCAGCCCTGTAGGCTTCAGTGTAAGACGAGAAATACGTGGAACCAAACCCTTGCCTCTCCTTCAAATCAGTTGTCTTATTGGTGCTGTATGTGACCACAACCGATGCAGCTGGGCATGTATTAGTCTGTTCTGATGCTCCTCATGTGGCACGAGAAAGTGCACATCAAGCAAATTAAAGGTGTCACAACAGATACGATCCCAACGTCTGATGGATGGTACAGGCAGGCTTTAAGTAAAATCAGATTTTTCAGCCTCAAATCTACAGGGTAGGGTAGCTAATGTGATTTTTGTCCTGTTTTATGATTAAACTAATGTAGAGACCATAAACTATTCTTATTAAATAAAGAATTAGGATCTGAGCAATCTAGGGAGGTTGATGTACTTGGTTGCTTCACACTAAAAAAAAATTAAAAAAAAAAAATGAAGCAGAATGGGATGGGAAGGACTTTTTTTTTTTTTTGCTTGTTTTGGTTTATCCTCTGCAAATCTAGGACGGACAAGAAGAGGGGTGAAAGGGACAGCTGACCCTACAGACCCTGCTGCTGAGCGTGTTCAGCCCTCATGATCTTCCCTGATGAGGAACATGCAAGGGATGCTCACAGAAGAGCCCACCCTGAAGCAAACAACAAATCTCTTGCTTATTTAGTTTGACAAAGTCAAAACCCAACATAATCCAGTTTGAAGTACCCACATGGGGATGAAATCTAACAAGCACGGCCCTGTGGCACAGCAGGCACCACCAGCTCCGCAGCAACCTCCAGCCGCCCGTTCCTGAGGTCACAATCCCAGCAGGAAATAAAATGCAAATCCTTAAGCAGACATCCTGTACTGTAGGCATAGGTCACCCAGGGACTGGGTTTTCCATTTCTTGAAAATTTTCAAGGAAAGATGTGGTAATTTCCAAAACATCACACTAATTCTACTCCATTTATTACTCCTGATGAGAAATTTTGTTGTCAGGACCATAAAGGTCTCCTCTGGTCCCTACAGTCCACAAAATGACAACCTTCCCTTGGTCCTGTACTGAATCATCACGCTAAACTTCACTGCATCATATCTCCTCTAGCATCTTTTGGTAAACAGCCATTTCTTCAATAGAAAAAAGATAAAAGGGATACTGTGAGAGAAACTTTTGTAATGTTTTCAGCTACATCAAAACACTGTGCAAGCTCCTTCTATTTCAAGTTTGTTCGTCTGCCCCCTTTAAAAGGAAGTTATTACAGATCAGGTTTTTTTCACAGCTTGGACTGTTATCTTAACCTTGCACAAAGACTTCTTCCAACAACAACAACCCCCCCACAAAAAAAAACCCCACAAAACATCCTTTTGGTAATTACAGTAAATAAAAAAGACAAGTCATACTATGGAAGCATATACACATTTAACTAACATATGTGTGGTCAGGTTGTCTTCCCGCCCCCCCCAACCACTTTAGGCAATTAATCTATGCCAGGCTGAAGATTCTCTAACAGCTAAAAATCAACATGAGACTAAAAAGTATATTTAATGTTCAAAAAAAACCCCAAACTAACCCCCCTAGGAAATCTAATTCCTGCACAGTTCTGATCCCCCACGTCACTATCGGCCATGTATGGCTCGAAGGCTTTGCCCTGCGCCCAGTGACTCTGCACACTTCTGCCCATGGGAAAAGGTCTAAAACCAGCAGGGAAAAGTCCACCAGCAAATTCCTCTTGATGATGAACGTAGGGAATACCAATACCATCACATTTTTGGCGATGACAGGATGCTGCGAGGAGACCGCTCTCTCTGATACAAAGATCTAGACCTCCCATCTTCAAGTTCCACCTTTGCCAGGCCACAGAGCCATATTGCTGTCACCAGGCCATTTTCAAAGGAGCAACAACTATATTCTGCATTAGCAATTGCTTTCCAAAGGATTCTGTGTGTGGCCCCACGTGGAGCACCTTGCGGGCGTAAACAATCTCTCCTCCTGGTCCCCTTTGAGGCAGCACCACTATGCCGTCACCTGCACTGTCCCTTCTTACCCCCCAGGCTAAGGTCCCTGAAAAGTCTTTGACAGAATCATAACCGGTCCAGAAATTTCCTCATTCCTCAGGTTTTCAGCCCACATGCAAGCAGAAGCAGCTGAAAGGAGCCTGCCCATGGCCAGGCAGAGTGCTCTGCGGACCACCAGCACGTGCCCGGCTGAACCAGCTGCAACGCGCACTGCGGGGAAAGTCTCTCCTTCCGAAGCCAGCGGGACGAGGCTGGCATAAGGAGCTGCCCCACACCTTTGCTCCTGCGTGAAGTCCCCATTCCTGCCCCTGCCAAGTCACAAATTGTAGTTTCGACCCTTTATTCGCCCAATCTGTAAATAATTTCAGTTTTGGAAAAGCTTTGCAACTGACTTGGAAAAGGTTTGTTTTGGGTTTTTTTGAGTAAGATTTTGATCTGCCTTCTCCTTCCAAACCTGAATATACAAGTAAGGTAAGAAAATATCATGGCTTTTGCATTTCTTTTTTTAAAGATGGATTTCTCTTGAATAGAGAACACATCGATGCAATCAGTATCGATCCAGAGGGAAATGAAACTGCATTTCAAGCTCTCTAAAAACACCAACATTTAATTTTATAACATAACCAGGGGTTTATTCCACAATATAAACTGCAACATTTGATACAAGCTACCCAAAAAAGGAGAAAGCCAAAATACAGCTGTGGCAATTACTTTACAGAGCTTTTTTTTTTTTTCCTGTCTTCTACATCACTGGGCCATCAGTGACACTAGGATCTAACATTCGCTTTCTGTACATCAACCAATGCTAGAAGCAACACGCTGTTCAGAATTGTCATTCCAGTCACTGAAACCAGACATAGAAGTTATTGCTCAGATAAATAAACCTAGTCTACGAAAAACAAAGTGGAAAAAAACTAAAGTCTCCAAAGAGTTAACAGAGTAAACAGGGATTTCCTCAAAAGAGGATTTATTGGAAAATTCATGGTGCAGGTTTTTTTGCACCTAAACCAAGCTGAATTAAATACGCCGGTAAATCCCAGAGAGGTAATTTAATGCTGTACAATAAAAGGTGCATGTTTCAAATGCCTTCCAAATCGGTGGAAACCCCTGCTAAACAGTCAGCATCTCAAACCTCAACAACCACAAACAGATCAAGGGAAAATACAAAAGTGTCAAAAATTGTTTTGAGTTCTGGAAAATGATCCCATAAGGATAGAAGTAGCACCATTTGCAATCTGGTTCTTAAACCAGCCCCTGTGGCTTTATTGGAAAACTCTGATAACCTTCTTTACTCAAGTCCTGAACCGTTTATGGGGAGTTTTACTTCCGATATTGAGAGTCCTTCCCAGTGCAGCTGATGCAGATGTAGTCCTCCTTCTCTGCCATTTCTGGAGAGATGCCCACACACACCTGGTGGAACCACTGGTTGCAGCTGCCGTCGCACTGGACCCAATCCACCTAATGAAGAACAGACATACTGGTGTTCAGAGAAGGACCAAGCCAATACAGCATTCATGAGTCATTTTTGGGCACTTAATCTATTTAAATGAGTGCAAAACGTCCCATTCTACAGCTGGCTAGTGCTGGATATTCAACTCGTGCTCACTGTTCTCTGGACTCTTGCAGTCCAGCTCCTCTGAAGCTGAGAGAAGGGCACGCTTCCCTTACCCCTCCTGTTGCTTTCCCACCTATAGCAAGACTGTGGATGGCAGCTTCACCACGGCCCTCCCAGGCACCCGGGGATGTCCCTCTTTTCCATCTTCCAGTAGGGATGGGCCTGTGCAGAGCTCCACGGCCCTGCCCCCATCCACAGAAAGGCTGCAGCCCACAAAGGCTCTCTACACCCTTATTTCAAGAGCACAGTTGAATGCGGTGTCTGTGCAGCCCCACCTCCTCCCTCCAATTCCATGCAGATGTTTTGATGTCCACCTGCCTTCCCCAGTCTCAGCTGCACGGCTGCTCTTGGAGAAGGTGGGAAGGATCGTTACCAGATGTGTCCCAGCAGCGGCAGACACTCTCTGGGTTATTAAGTGCCTCACGCCCTCTTTGTACACAGTACTTCTGTAGTCAAACAGTCAGGGCAGCTGAATGTCCTAGATCCCAGCATTCAGTACACCACAGCGGGCCTGCCCCCACTGACCTCATCTCCCTCAGGCTGGAGACAATTCACAGCAGGGCAGATGGCATCTTCATCCTCAGAGTCCTCCTGCTCAGAGAATGACGTGTCTGATGGAAGCAAGTGGCTTTCACTGGAACGCTGCATCTCAAAGAGACGCTCCCGCTCTCTCTCCAGTTTGTTAGTGCAGAGATCCTTTGAGTGATTCAGTTTCAGTTTCTTCTTTTTGGGTGTTCTCATTTTTTTTACTCTTGCTCTCTTCTCGTCATAGAAGCTCTCTCTCTCAAAACGCCGCTTTAGTTTTCTCTCCATGTAACTAATTCCATCTTTTTTCCCTCGGCAACACTCATTCTATTGGAAAGACATTTTGGCAAAATCGTAAGTATGCAGCTAACGCTCATTGTCCTGTTATTACATACCCTGCTTTTAGGAATAGGCTTAAGTAAAAGTGCAGCGTTTGACAGAGTGCTGCCTTTTCAGCAGAAGTGGGATGTGTAAGGGGAGCAAAGGATAGCGTCACACTCCAGTGACAGAATTTATATAAAAAAAGATTCTCATTTCCTGCCTCTTGAGTCCACTGCTTCAGAGGCAGCTCTCTTGGAAAGCCTCTTAAAGACAGGACAAGAGTCAAATTAGGATAGATGTATTTAAAATACAGTGTCACCATAAAAACCAGATTCAAATTGCAAAAATGCATTAGGCCACAAATTCTATTCAATAGTTTGTAATAAATTCATTATCAACTTCTTGACCCCTTTTGAACAAAAAAATGTATTTTCATGGAAGTACAGACACACACACAAACCTCTTTGTAAAGCTTATGGGTTCAGGCAGAGCCGCTACTCCAAAGTGACCCCAATCTCATTGCTGTTGTCAGACACTTGCCTTTTCATTTGTCGGTCCAACGGATGACCTCTGCTCTGTTTGCAAAACAGGGCTTTGCTTTGTGAATAGGATCTGGTACAGCTCCTGTATTTCAGGCAGAGAAACCTGTAGCAGCTGGGCTTCCATCATCAGCTCATCCAGCTCTGTGCTAATGACTATTATGAAAGACAGGGAGAGAGGAGAAAAGGAATTCTTCAGTGTCAGCACTGACGAGAACTGCACAGATAATGAAAATTCTTCTCTGGTAGCACATAAAAAAAAAACTGTGAAAGACTTTTTAAAATCTGCAACTGTACGAATTAACTTTTATCTGTTCCCTCTTCACTGCTCATTTTTAACAGCAGGGTTAAAAGGAAAGATAAACGCTTGCACAGCAGTTACTGCACTGTGGCTCAGTACCCTTCCAGGCTTGCACTTCTTGCTGGTTCGAGGAGATGCACTTGCCATCATTCTCCACCATTTCTCCTGCTTCTGAAGCTGCAAGAAGCGTGATGGTCCCCTCACTACATAACAAGTGGGTAAGATGAACAAACTGAGTGAAATCCGTAAGTGAAGCCAAGAGAGGAGAGGAAGAAAAGCTGAGAGGATGAGCCTCGCACAACTGAGTCCTGCCGCACAGTCACTACTACTGCTGCTATCGAGCTTACCAAACTTGCATTGGGCTTTTGAAATAGTCACAGCTACGGGAAGTCAAAATCATTGTGTAAATAACAGCTTTTTAATATAGTATTCAGTACAACTCAAGTATGGCCTGACAGCTAAATCTGGTTGTACAAAGGACTGCCTTGTTTGATTTTAACTGTAACGTTAAACTGAAGTGAGTGTCTTGTGTAAAATTAGTACGGACTAAGCTGCACTGACTTGAAAACATGAAGATAAGGCTGGACCTGTGTCCCTGGAGCATTATGCATCAGGAGGAAAGAAATGATAAATAGCTTCTTTTACAGTTGTAAAATGATGCAATTTATAGCATGTCTGTGTTAGTCCAATAAACACCAAGTCTGAGCTAGGAAGCATGCAGAACCTGTGCTGAGTGACCCAGAGCACAGCAGCAGCCACAGCAGCTAAGAAAACTCCCAGGTCTCTGCGACTCTGTGACAGTTGTGCTGCAGCAAAACTTAGGTGGACCCGTGTCCTACGGATTAAGTACCCTGTGGTCTCCAGCACTACTTCCCCACGTTGTTCCCATCCAGCTCCTACAATTTCAGTGGCCTCCCCCCTCCCCTCCATTTCCCCTCCTGCAGCCCGTTTGGCTGGCCACAGCCCACTGCATGCTGTTCACGTGGGAAGGGGCCAGCTCTCGGCTGATACCTCTTCTCCTACTGCGCCACATCTTTTCATTACATGTGGGAAATTTGTATTGTTGAGAAATTTACCCCTCTGCCAAAGCTGGACATTAAGTTCCAAAGCTGCTGAGGGGATGGAGAAGCAACCAGACGCACTTCGCAGTCGCGTGCCTCCCGCCTCCCTGCCTTAGCCACCTCCTGTTGACCAGGACACCCAGTCTTCTCCACCAAACACAGGGGAAAAAAAGGGGGAGGAGGGGAACATCAAAATGAAGATTACAAACCATGAAGTGGGATGCAGTGCTGTCCTGTAGAAAATGGAGAATGTAAATATATGGTTCTGTTATCCCAGTCATGAGGCATGGAGAATGACATAGCTCCAATTGTCTGGGAAACCTAAAAACAAACAAAACATAATGCATAGATATTTTCACTAAACGTGTAGTTTTGAAGTGTCAAATAACTGCAATAGAATCAAAACTTGTTTCTCTTACAGTTGCTTAAATCTTGTATTCCTACAAACTGTTCAATCTAATACATCCAAATCCTTCATCCTACACCTGGAAATAGGCAAAAGCAACTTTATTGCCAGAATTCTTAGCTGTGAATTATCATTTCCACAGGGATCGGAAACTAGCCCTAGTGCATGCAGCAGCACGCTCTACCAGAGGAGAATGAGCCTGTGGAGCAGAGACAACACTGGCAGAGTCACTGCAGGGATAATCCCTGACTTGCAGAAGCGAGGGCTTCAGCTGTAGCATTGACTCTGGGTAAGTATTACAGTTTCCTCCTTTTGTGCACAATAAAGAAGTGATTTCTCACTGCCTTGATCCAATGAGACACCAAACTGCTTTGAAGCATTTTACCTCAGCACGCACAGAAGACATGCCAATGGCAAAATGTGCGCTTACTTATGCAAAGGCCACTTACGCAAGAGTCAGTTTCGGACTCATGAGTGTCAGAAAGGCATTTCACCAGATGCCTTCCAAAATATCATCCACCTCGCTAATTCAAGTGTCTGGGCCCCTTTCAAAATCTGGCTCTCATTAATTCTCACAGCTGTTTTTCAAGTGAATTTTTCAAACTCATCTAAATACTCCACATTCTTCACTTTAGCCAGTGCCAAAGAAGCCCAACTCCAGTGGTTACTGCTACGAGCTTCTCTGGGGGAATGAGAATGTTGGATTACCCCAGGTAACAGGGAAAATAAAGTTGTTACAGGACAGGAGAGCAATACTGAGACACTGGATTCACTGAAAAACCACCTCAAATCCATCAAGACCAAAGTTTTAGCTCAGCTCCTGTGCTGAGATGGCTCTGGAGGCCACCTCTGACCTTCCCTCCGTACCACTGCCTCCAGGAAGGCTCCTTAGCTCAGGCACAGCGAGGGACCCAAGCTGACGCACATGGTCCAATGCTCTTCCATCGAGGTTCCCAGGGACTTCGATTTGCGAAATACAGTTGCAGGGACCTGAACTAGTTCTGCTACAGTTACCTTGATTTAAGAGGTTTACTGACTCGAGCTCCAGACCACACAAAAACGGTTAGACTGCTTTCAGGTCAGAGGAACCTCATGGTACCATGCTGAGCTAATAAAACTGTGCTAATAAAACTAAGCTTACTGCTTCCATTTCTGGCTCAAACATCAACTTATATGCCCAAAATCTTGCCCCGTTTTTTTCAACCATACTAGTTGGTCTAGTAAAAAGATACTTTTGAACCTACATTATCAGAAAAATTCTCTTATATGCCTAAACATAGTTTTAATTTCTAAAACTAGGCTTGCCTATTTGAAAAATTTGGTCAACGTTTGGCACATTTTATGTTTTAACATAACTAAGCGTGACAACACAAAACACACAGACTAACGGTAACAGGGTTGGACTAGCAAAACTAAGGTGTTTCAATCAAAAAGTAAAAGCAACAGAGTGCATTCCATTTTGGGATGTTTTATGTTCTTTATGCTGCACAGACCTTGTATTTCAGATTTTTTCTGCATTTATTATCTCAGGAGAACTAGAAATGCTTAACCCATTTCCCCACTTTCCCTGTGCTTTTCGCTGAAAGATCTTTACTGGAGGAAGTCTGAAACTCCTTCGTGACCACACCTGGAACAGTTACTGTAGTTTAACTCAGTAATATTAGCAGAATATTCAGCTTAGGAGTTCTAGTGAGTGATAAGGAGAAGAAGGAGCAGTAACGGATGAAGATACCCTGTTGAAAACAACCTCAGAGAGCTAAGCTGGTAACACACTGGACAGTTTGTGCCTCTGTTACTAATTCTCAACACTTAAAACTATATTGAAATACTTGTAAGAACAGAATATAAAAACTAATTAAATACTAAGCACTGTAGAAACAATAGCTTTAGCAGCTCTGTCGTTAATGGTGTCACATTAGAGCGTAGAAGCTGGGAGGAGGAGAAGGGAGAATAGGCCCTTGAGGAGTAATTGTTCCCAGGACTCCAGCTGAAGAACACGAAGCTGTTGCTGGAGGACACGCACATCCTGGCTAACTGTCAAGGCAGAACCCAAACTCCTTATATCTGTAAAGCAACACATGAACAATCTGCCTTGCCAGTATTTGTATGCAGATACACGAACCCAAAACCCAGAGAAGTGTTACAGACTGTAGCCAGGAAACCCAGAAGCAGCTCAGCCTCACCTTGTTTGTCTCTGGCAATTGGCCTGCTGTGGTTTGCCATCTGTTGTACAATAATCCTGAGCCAACTTTGTCTTGTATAAGTTTTAGATTCCCTGAATACAACATTTGTTGTGCTCTGTGCTGCCAGTTCACAGTTCTCTCGATCATATACCGTAAGGCATCCCCCTCAGGAAGCCTCACACGGATACGCTGCAAGGAGGCCAGCAACGGTAAGATCTTTTCTAAAGGTGGTTTTTCTGACCGATGGCAGTGTGGACAGAGCCACACACGAGGTCCCTGCAAAACGCTGGGCACCGAAACACAGCTGGTGTGGAAGAACCCTCTGCAGAGTTCACACTGTATCATGGGAGCAGCCGGCTCCTTCTGGCACAGACAGACTTTCAGTTCTGCGTCCTCCTCACTGGACAGCACCTTCACTTCGTTTGCTGCTCGCAGAGAACGCAACGCTTCCATCTCCTTTAATCGGGCCTCCCCAAGCGTAGCCATCTAAAAGGGAGTTCAAAGAAAGGGATGAAATCGTGAAAGGAACATTACTCATTAGAAACAGGGTGCCCTTTGCACAATCACACTCTTCAGATACGCCAGCAAGTATTTCAGATTGTTAAGAAGCTCCTCACCCCTGTACGCCTTCAAGGCTCTGAATGTTTGAAGCAAAGCAGTTACGAGGATGTGCGGCGATCTGACTTCAGTTTCCTTCCGTTCTCTCATCAGGCCCAGAGATACAAAGTTGTTCCTTTGCAAAAAATAACCTCCTAACTCCCTTCCTCTCTGTTCCAAATCCTTCACATTTTGTACTACAAAAACATTACCTTCATTAAAGCAGCTTAAATTCTTAAATTCTGAAACAAGTGCAGATTTGGCTTGCAGGTACTCCTCTATGAACATGTCTCTCAAATACGTAGTCTGACGCTGTATAATCGTAAAACATATCTGGGCAGTTTTCAGAAATACAAATGCATCTCTGATATCCACCTTGAACACGCTGTCAAGTGCACAGGGCCATACCCTGACCTATGTACTCGCTTTGGGGTTTGTAAACACCAAGTGAAATTCAGGTGTACTCCTGAATGCATTGTTTGCCCTTTCTACACCTGCTCATGATCTTTTTTTCAGGAATCTTTAGCATTAGCTGCTATTAAAGATAGCAATATATTTCAGCTTCATAAAGGCTATTAGGAGCAGCTGCAACTAATAAATTCCATGCCTTTTATTATGTATATAAAAATAAATGTATACAGGAGGGTTTATAAATATATACTAAACAGTTATTTCACACATCATGGCTTTGAAATGTGATGACTAGAGAAAAATCAGCTATGCAAAAACTAGACAGCTGTGTCCAGTGTGAGCAGATATGGGACTCTGGCACAGCACACTACATTACGTACGCATGGGTGCTGAGCACTGCAGCTACAGCGCTGGGTTGTGAAAGTATCCAAACCTCCACTATAAGAAGATTCTCGTTCCCCTCATGCATCAGAAGCAAACCCTGCCACACTAAATGAATGCATTTTCCTGGGTGCAGCCCATGTGAGTATCCTTCTCTTTCAATACCCCAACCATTAACGAGAGGTGATCTAGTCAAAGAGGAGAAGGGTGTGCGATTCAAAGGACCCCGTCTCTTCTCCTTACAGCACTCGTAGGGACGCAGTCTGTAAGTCTGGATTTCTAGACAAGGGAGGCCAAAACCGAAGCACTGAATATACAGGTTTCAAGTAGTTGCCACAGGGTTAAAACTTAAATGTCCCATACCTAAAGGGACAATTATATTCAAACCCTACCAAATCAGTCTACTGCTCCTCATTAATCATGGGACATTGTTGAATCTGACAATGGTGGAGGCTCTGAAATAGGTCTTTCGGGATGAAGCACTTTACCACCAGCGACTAAGCTGCTCCATCCAGAGCTAGTGTTTTATTGATTTCATAATGCATGAGGGTTTTTTTAATTATTTATGGTGTTTGCTTTAATTATAAATGGTGTTGGGTTATTGTGTTCTTTGAAAGGATCAGACTCGGGAAAACCCTATCCTATCTTTAATAAGGTTTTGGTATGGTGGGGAAAATAAGTCTCAATTTTTTATTTTCCTATGCTTTGTTAGGCTACAGGCATTGCCTGGCAAACTGTAAGGCTACTTCATGCACAAAGACAACACATATTTTTTCCACTAAAAGCAATTTTGGGAAGTCTGAAGCAAGCACAGAAAAGCGCAGTCCTAGAAGTCCTTCTGCAGAACAGCATAGCAAGCAGAAAAGAGTGAGAAATAACACTCCTGCACAAGAGGCAAACATAAACAAAGATTCAAAGAACTTAGAAGAAACTCCAGTTTGAAAAAAAAAAATCTTAAACCACATACCGCAGATGCAGTATCTTTGCTCTCAGAGAGAGCTCTTTCTAAGTCACTCAGAGTCTCTAGCTTAGTGCTTTTTTTCTTTCCACTTGGCACTGGCTCCTTCAACTTCTTCTGCTTTCTCTTCAGATTCAGCATTCCAATATCACACCGGGGACATAACACCTGGTGGACAGAAAAGCAGTATTGTCTGCAACATTTTAAATGCATTCGTCCTGCCCTAACACAGCTACATATGACTGGTCAGAACAGGGATTCCTGCAGTTTTTTCCATCAAAGATTTGGGGGACTAGGATGAGGTTATCTGGAAAATGGGGAGAGCTGGAAGGTTAAAAATCCAGTTTTAAAAAATGGGCAGACCACAAACACCTCCATGTTTCATTTAGATTGCTGGTGTATAGAGACCAGCTAATACACTGAACAGCCTTCACATGATTTAAGCTGCAAGCCCTGGAAAACAGTAGAGGATTCCAGGGGCTGCCCTGCTGGGGGTAGGAGGGGGGCTCAGCGCAGGCCAGAGTGTGGCTTGTGCAAGAACTGCCGGTGTTCACACACGTGCAGCAACAGATTCAGAGGGCCAGCTAAAGCAGCTACAGCCTCACCCTTAGCACAGCCCAACCAAAAGGTCTGGCTGTCACCGCGCTGAGGTGGGCGAAGCGGGTATGAACCTGCTCTCCAGCGGCTGCAGCCTGACGCACTGAAGTAAATTCAGTGCCACAAATATGTCAATATTCCCATATTTATATTGAAAATGTCAGACTATGGCACAGCATGCTCTCATTAGCCACTGATTAAAAAGAATAGAGAAAGTATAGCTAAATCTTAAGCATTTTAAAAGTTTAAAATTATCATTAAAAGCATAGGTCAATCCAATAAAAATTACATTAAAATAAGTAATACAATCCTAAAACAATTCTGCAAATATACTTAATATTTACTGCTATTTCATGAGTTAATACTGTAACTCAGATGTGCTTTTGCTGTGGTATGAATGGTGGTTTTCTCCAGAGCTGAGGTCTCTTACCTCCAGAAGAGAATAGGGGGAGTTCTCACACAGAAACGTGTTAGCTGCACACTCCTTCCATGCTTGAACTTCTGACACCAAGGACTCCAGCCTCGGCAGGTAGTCCAGATGCACTGGAATAGATCGACCTCTTGTGACAAGTTCCACCAGTGTGTCCAGTACAGGCACACGTCCTCCAACCTGTCAGATTATAAATTAAAAAATGTTTGATGTATATAAGACATACCACTTCCATGAATCACAGCAAGTTATTTAGATTAACTGAAGGTAGAGCTTGTAAAGAAGAATTTACTGCTTAGACACTTCAGTCACTTCCATAGCTGTTATTCCAACATTTGTGCTTCTCATGTTCTAATCATTAAGTACACAGACAAAACTAATAAAATATTTGGGGGGGTGGGGGGAGAGGAGACAACACTTACCAAATGACAGGTTTTTTTTTTTAAAAAAAGAAAAAAAAAAAAGAGACTGCCAACAATATAAGCAGACTCCCAATCTAACAATCTGCATTCACAGCAGAAAATGAAAATAATTTCAAAATAGACCCAGAAGGCAAGTCTAACCCAGTCCCCAGCATGCCAAGAGCAAGGAACCATCTCAAGTATCCAATATGCCATTTTACAGCAAGCTCTGTTCATTCACTGAGCAGCCCACACCTAAGGCAGCCCAGCTACAAGAGGTCCAGCAGTACAGCAGCACTGAGAGGTAATTTATAAAATAGGCAGTGATATGGGACTCGAGAACTATTCATCAAGAACAACCCCAACATCTCCAGCAGCAAACCTCAAAGTACTGATACCAAGAACTTCCTGCACGTCACGACCGCAGGCATTTACTAAAATCTTCACAGAACTGAAGCAAAAATTCTTGGCACATACAGACACATTCTTCTATTTGCAGCAGGCAGGATTTCAGAATCCAAAACAAGAAATTGGCAAACGCCAAGAACAATTCACTTAAGTCCTCTCAAGATAGCCCTCAAAAGTTAGTATTGCATGAACTTTGTTCCTTCAAAATTAGCCCAGGACAACTAATTTTTTACGTAAAAGCTTCTTGACTCAAAAGAATTTAGCTCAGATAGGCCTGAAAATACTAGTAAGTCAGATCAGAGTTCACTTTATGGAAAAAACATAAGGACAAATGAAAATTTAAGAAAATATTTGGCAACTTATATCAAAGCGAAATCAAGGCTATCCCAGTCCCACCCTTTCCTGACCTGTGCAGTCCCACTGACCCCTCGCACGAGTACTTGTGAGGCCGAGCCATGAACCACTTCAAAGCGTCGGTCCAGGCTACAATCATTCACTTGGGCTTGAACTAGCCCGGTCAGTACTTGTGAGGCCGAGCCATGAACTACTTCAAAGCGTCGGTCCAGGCTACGATCATTCACTTGGGCTTGAACTAGCCCGGTGTCTGGCTGCCCGAGCAATCGTGCTAACAGAAGAGGGGAAGCGGGAAGTGAGAAGAGGGGAGAGTTAAGCTGCCATTGAACTGTAAAAGAAGCAAAGAACGTAAAAACACAGGAAAAGAAACTGGGTCCACACATAAAGGTGGAAAGGTTAAAAAGTCTGAAAGGTTAAAAAAAAAAGATTCAAGTGGGAAGTGCTAGAAGCCAAGGTGAAAACCTATATACAACTTTTGTTTAGAAGACTCTGGTTTTCAATCTCTGCCATCAGCTTTTTGCTCAGTTGAAGACTTATTTCAGAGTGTGAACATGGAAATGGAAGTCACACAAAGCTGGAAGGAGCCTCAAAAAATGGAAGAGGATGAAGAGACGAGAGAAGGAAAAAGAGGAAACCAAGTAACTTCCATCTCAAAATTCCAACAGAACTACTACAAAATTACAAGTATTTTAATCTACGAAATCAAAGGCCAACCATACAGGAATAGAACAAGAAAGAGCCTTGAGATTGGCCATGGTTAGTGCTTAACAAATGAGGGAATACCTCTCAATCACAGGATGTCTGAAATATCACTAACGATACAGCTGTGGAAACAGCAAATAAATTCTATGGGGCCTCAGAAGAGGCAGTTCCACGACCAGTAAGTATTAATATCCTTGTACCATCAGGTGTTGGTGAGGCATTACCTGCAGTACAGTACATGAGGCATACTCCAGAAAGGTGCATTCAAAACTGGAGAAAATACAAGGACAGGACACTTGTCTGATCAGGAATACTCCTCAAACAGGAAATCATAGGGTTTTTTTAGAAGATGCTAGAGGAAAATTATTTGTTTAGCCAGGCAAATGAAGGCTGTGCAAAGATACTGTTGATGACTTTAGGGGATTTGTTTATTCAAGAGTCAGCAAGCAGAACTTCGACTGTGTCACCTGCTCCATACTATGTGTTACAGGAGTGCAGTAAGATGGTGATCATCTTTTACAGTATAGCTGTTCTTTAGCTTGCTCATGTTATGAAAGCACTCTCTGAAAATAAGACACATTCGTTTAAGTTAGGACAGTGGTTGGAGCGTCTTAACAAAATGACTTCCACTAGCATGCAAAACATTTAACCTTATTTAACAAGAAAGTGATCTTCATAAAAATGCTACGAAGACAGTATTTTTCTTTCATCTGCAGAATGGTGCACAAAAATATGATTACCAGGTAATATGATCATTGTTATTAGTGATGAAGCAAAATTTACCTTAAGGTAAAGCTCCATAGTATAATATATTTTTAACTTTAGATTTTTGTTAATAGCTCCTTTACAGATTTTATTGCAGCCAGTTAATTGTGGAGGTGAAGGGATACAAATCAGGTCCAGAAATAGAGGTAAAAAACAATAGCACTCATCAGACCGTAACTGCACCATGTCTAAGGCAATAGATGTCATAGATTAAGCATTCTTAATTCAGTGGGATGCTGAAGCACCAAGTGCACACAACGTGCAGAGCGTGGGTCCGTTAACCTGACAGCAGGTACTCTCACTCACCAAGAAGCCAAGAGAGCAGTTTACGTACCTGCAGAGCTTCCACTTCCTGCAGCCAGTCTTTGGCCTTCTGTACTGCATCTTTCAGTGCGACACCATTTGGGAGATAGGCTGGGATCTCCTCTATTTCTTTCACTGCTGCTACAAGACTGCTCAGTGACTGCCGTGGTCTATGTAAACAAAACATCTCAGAATGTAAAACACTGCAATACAATTGGGGCTCTTCTACTCATTTGGCTTATAAAACTGGAGGTTTACACCAAATAATGACATTATGTCCAGTACTAGAGATGCTTATGGTACAACAAGGGCATTAGTGATGCATGTATGCTTTTAGAAATTTGCTTGCTATAGACTCCCTACTAGAAATGCTGAAAATATTAAAGAATCTGTTGTCTATTGTTTTTTTAATATTCACACATTTGGGCTTAAGGGATATTTAACATTCATTAACTTTTGAATGATAGACCTTTGGATCCTCCTTGAACCTCAAAACAGTACCAACTAGGAGATTCCACACTTGGAGGTTAAAAAAGTGGAGATGACTTTTCTGTATTTCACAATTTGATTCTGACATTCTAGAAGAGTACAACCTCAATTGCATCTCTATTTTGGAGGGTAAGACCAAGCTTATTCCAGTTTTGTGCTCTATGAAGTTACCGTTTAAAAATACTATGGTTACTAATGAGTAAGAAACGGTCAAATGGTTTCATAATTATGAGGCTGGGGCAAAAATATAACAAAAATTTAGAAATCAGGAATCCTGAGGGAAGAAACCTTGCATACAAGTTTGTGCCACCTTTCTAAACTTTAAGTAGACTGACTTTATAAATCAGAAGGTCAAAGCAATAGGCAAGAAAATTTTCCTCAGTAAGGATGCATTTGGCTTATTTCCTTCTCCCCTGCACCAACTGATCTGGAAAAATCTCCTCAATGTTAGAAGTAGTCCATATAATAAAAGTTTTACCAGTTGGTGATATATATCTAAGCGCCATCTGGACATGCATCCTTCAGTCTGACACTGGAGGAGGGAAGAAGGTAGAAAGGAAGGAAGAGGTGTCTTAAAACCCTTCCTCGTGGCGAAAGGAGAACTCGCACAATGACACTGGAGCACCACAAACACTGCAAGCCAACACCAATGTTTAAAATTACTCAGTCACTCATCCCCCTTCTCCATTCCTTTCCCTTCTGGATAGCAGAAGTTTTGCCTTTGTGTTGTGAACTGGTTGAACAAAGAGGAGCCCCTTCAGAAGTAAGGCCAACTACTTCCATCTCAAACAGCTCATGGAACTACAAAATGAAACACTAAGATTTAGCTTCTACCTGGCCTTTATCAGATTTCTGGCTTTGTCATCCCAGTGTTCAGATACAGTAAGGAGCTCTTGCAGCTTCGCCATTGCTTTCTCAACCGCTGGGTAGGGAGCGAGTCCAACACCTGAGTCTATAAGACGTCTCATATCATCTAGAGTAAGAGAGTTTTGGTCTGAGGAAGCCAGTTGCACATCCTCGAGCCAGCGTGCCTGTTCCAGACGTATCCGCAGTTCAGCCAGTTGGGGTAGATCAACGTCAAAGTCAAAGCTGACATCCAACAGCTCCTGAAGTTCTGCAGCACTAGGCATTTCTACAGAAAGGAGTTTTTGGCTTTGCTGTTGGAAAGCTTCCACACGATCAAGAAGATCCTGAAATATAAAAATGCAACAATAAATCAGAAGAAAACCCACGGCCAAATCTCTTAAACATTTAAGTGCAAGCCACCTGGCAAACAACATTGCAACGCACACAATGCGCATGGCAAATTATCATGACATGTGGAACACTTAAATAGTGTATCTTCAACACACAGTGTATATATCAGCATCTCCTCATACATAACATGTCCACCAGCTTGAGGATCATAGAACAAGGGAATTCCGCTCCAAACTCCTTTGAACTAAAAGACAGGCATCAAAAAGAGGTCTCAGAAGAACAGAAAGGATCTAAAGTGAAATTTTAAGTGTTCCATCAGTGCTGTTTTCTGGTTTTGTTCTGGAATGATTAAGGAGGCTGAAGAACAGCAAGGTTAAGATAAGGAAGCCTTTGAAGAAAGGTGGGAAGGGCATGGAGCTTCTGGGGTTCATTTCTGCTGCACTGTTAAGGTTTTTGAGCTGAACACACAGTCCCAGTAAGCCACAGGCATTTTACTCTTTCATGCAGAGCAACACCTTCTCTCTCTCCATATGTTCAACAGCTAATTACCCGAAAAAGGTACCTCTGTGGCTGTGTGGCACTTCACCCAGGATAATGGACAGTTAGTCAGAGCAATCTCACTGCAAAGGCTGGAATTATTCTGTATCTAGTACTGGCTGAAATGCTATTCCAGCAGTAAGTTCTTCCTTCACAGCTGACATCTTGGTATTTTGCCAATGAGGTTGTTTGCCAGGGTAGGCAATCTCACCCATAATGGAAATAAAGCTTTTTTAGAGACATATTAAATTGTGAACTGATCTCCAGTAACTGTTGGTCATTTATATTAACAGCCTAATTTGCATGACTACATACAATTTAGGATTGTTGAGAATGATATAAAAGAATACCCTGACCATATGTGTTTGATATTTCCCTGTTCAAGAATGCCAGATGGAGAAGAACTGTTTGCGTGTCTGGCATTTCTAAACTTCTGCTTTTTAAATAGTTAGATAACTTCACAGAGTGACAATGCTATAAACAAGTAACTGTAAATAGGATTACATAAAATCTGATTCACACATTCCAAGCCTGATAAAGCTTCAAAAGCAGTACTCATAAAGCTGGGTTGAACTGGTCTATTCTGATTCAACATTACATGATACTGTCTGGTCTCTCAGCCTTGTGTGGACACTTAAGAGATGGTTCAGGAGCTGGCCACTGCATCTCCTCGTTCTAAGAGTCACAAATATGCAAAGCCATTCTCCTTTAAGACAGGAATTGCAGCTGCCCAGAATTTATGTTCCTCTGGTTTGGTTTTTTTTTTTGATTACCCCTCAGTGTGATATGCAACATTTTGGCAAATTCCGAAACCAAATCTTGAATTACTTGCAACTTGTCTGAGTGCTGATCATCTGGTGAGCAAATAATCAGCACTAGCTGATGGTTGTGGGAGACAGTGATCTGACTCACCATCAGCAGCAGGTACTCTGCTAGAACAAGTATTTAGGTAGTAGCCTAGGCTGGTAGCTTTGGCTAGGGTTATCTGTGTCGTTTCCTGGAACGTGGGTGAATAGAACGAGGAGGTACCTAATTACAAGACCATGAGAAAGCTGATTCTGGATTAACAAAGAAGGAAAGTGATGTGAATGGGAGCACTGTCACTCAAAGCATTATGGAGTTTTGAATATTCTCAGATAAACCTGGCTTCACTCTTAAGAGAAGACTAGTTAACTGACCTCAAACTTTTAATCTGTAGTTACCCAGGTCATCCTGCTGCTTTTTTTGCTTTATTTCATACAACATTAACATTTTGATTCCCCTATGTAGTACAAAAATTACTGACAATGAACACCAGCAGGTTAGAGAGCTCCATTCTTAAGCAACTCATGTGCACAAGTTACCCAGGCTTGCCAGTTTAAAAGTATTTATTCTTAGAGCAAATAGTACGCTAGCAGATTAGTGCAGTGCAAATACATCACTGACACACGCTCGTGTTCTTTCCCCTAGAATTTTCCGAGTTACCTTCAGTAATGGTGTCTGACTGAGGACACAAGGTAGAGCGTACAGCTGCCTCACAAACAACCGGAGCTCATTCACAGTCAGCTGATTTTGACACTTTCCTCCTCCAGAGCGGTACCTGCAATTACACATAATTCAACTTTGTTGGATGTCACTAAAAAAAAAAAATCTAAACTTCCCAAAAATCTGCTTATGATTTCTTGTAAGTCAAACTTGACTCTCAAATAATAGAATATTCAAAAACATCCAAGCAGCCTAGGGCTTACATACATGGGAAAACTTCAGTTAGCTATAGCAGAATAAGCTATTGTTGAAAATACTCTTTCATATTAAATAGTATTCTGGAACAACTACTCAGCCTTGGAAGAGCACTAGTTATTACGGAATGAAATTGGGCTTTTTTCCAGAACACAAAGCAATTGCGGATAAACTATTCAGTTATGTTGCAATAGCTATTGTAGTAAGCTCTCCCCATGCCCATACCAAAAGAGAACAAATCCCAATTTTGAATGGGTTTTATATTCACAGAAAAAAAAAATCCTCTTTACGCTGAAATCATCATTTTCATTTTTATCTAAAAGCTTTGTATCAAATGAGTGGCTTATAAGTGTTAACAAATTGGCCAATATTAAAAACCTCTCTAAACTCAAGCCAATATTAACTAGGTCTGAGAACCTTTCTGAACAGAAAAGGAAAGAAAGCTCTTACAATGCTGGCTCCAATTTAACCCACGATATGTCATTTAAACAAAAGAGGAAAACAACATCGCAGCAGGATATGCCAGCATGAGTGGAATGTGAACACTATAAAATAAATTTTAATTTACCATTCTGTGTTAAAAATAGGTATTTTTAAAGGATATGCAAGATCACATTGAGAGTTCCAAAATTCATAGCAAGCTGAACAATAAAACTAATTAAAAGTCTCAGGTACAACACAGGCTGTTTCATGGTCTACAATGTTTTACTATTTTTTGTGGAAGTTCTGCAGTATCTTCCAGGAAAAGGCACAAGTTTTAAAAATAAGTATTTATGTATATATATGTAGGCATACACACACATATACATATCTAAACTGCAAAACTGACTGTCACGAGATGTTTTTGACAACCAGAAATTACATGAGCCTAAAAAAAAAAAGTATTCACAGAAGAAAAGCCCACCTCCATCCAGGGTTATTAAGCACAAAGATCTCTAAGCACAAGGTCTCTAAACTCTTGGAGACTCTAAGAAGCAGAAAAGGTACCATGAGGCCTGAAGAAGGAAGGGGATGGATAGTGAGAACATCCCTTTGTACTTGCCCTGCTGTCGCACTGTTCCCTTCCAGTATCACCTACGTGCTAGTGCCAGAGAGGAACGAGGGCTACACTGTCCTTTGGTGTGAAATAACATGGGTTTTTAAAACTCTCATTATGAAGACATGCAACTGGACTTTTCCCAGAAATATGCCATAAAAAGCTCAAAGCAGAAATGGTGAGAGAAGGGCTAAAACCACTTCGGAGCAAATGAGAAATGCAGTCCAAGCACTGCCTTGATCCTGTGTAGTACAACACTGGGACGATTATTCACCACAGCTTGTAACGCTGAAGGAGCTGGCAAGTACAGCTGTGAGAACGGTTGATACACTATCACGGTGACAAAAGAACAGACCTAGTCAAAGAGATGAAGATAAAAATTGCTCCCCTCTCTTTCCAGGCCAAGCAAAGTCAGGTACATGTTAAGACTTTTGGAAGAGCTCGTCTGGCACAGAACAGCTGGAAAGGGCCTGGCTGGTGCTCCAAGTTCATCATCAGGAGGCCTGAGCAAATACCAAGGATGGGAAAACACGTGGACTGGGAATGCCAGAACCAGAAGAGATGGCTCAACACTGAATGAAGGAAGAGATTAGGAGTGGATAAAGCCTTCAATAACAATGCCACGAATCTCTGGGTTGAATTACCTATCTGGCAGAAATCGTGTCTGTTTGAGTGCTGAATTTTTCATTTCGTGTTGTAGTATTTTTACGTTGCTGTGACAGAGGCTTCATCCTCTTGTGCAAGACAGTGAAGTTGAATTTTTATCAAGTCCTTGCTACAAAGACTTACACAAGGATGACTAGGAAGGGAAATTGCAGCTACAAAAATAATGTCTAAATGGTAGTTGAATATTTTTCTGCCAGAGTCCTTCGAAGTCAGCCTTTAAAGTACTGCAAGAACACAGGGAGTGACAAGCTACAAGATACCTGCTGAGGCAGGCAACATGCAGAAACCACACACATGCAGTTATACTAGTACAAAGAGCAACTGCTCTGACAAACACGTTGTTCAAAGCAGCAGAGACGGGTGAAAATTGTCCAGATGGGAAGAGAGAAACAGTTTTTCCTGAAGTACTTCGTGCTATTAAGATTGTTGGACTTGAGCAATATTGTCCTCCACATATATAAACCCAAGATTTTCTTAGAAACCTATCATCCCACGAGACTAGATACAGCCATTGTAAGTCTGGGTGGAGA
Organism: Fulmarus glacialis; assembly: GCF_000690835.1. NCBI lineage: Eukaryota > Metazoa > Chordata > Aves > Procellariiformes > Procellariidae > Fulmarus > Fulmarus glacialis. The sequence goes on from NW_009208756.1 coordinate 27,545, forward strand.
TGGTAATTTGTGATCCCCACGAGAAAGGCTAGTGCATTGATACAGTCACAAACTGATGCAATGAAGAGACCTGGCCTTGTCCTTCCAGATCTTCCGACTCCTTTCAACTCATTTCAGACATGGAAAGTGCTAGCAGGACCAGGCAGCCAGACACCCAATTCACAAAGAATGTATTACCCAAACACTGCCCTATCTTCAAATTCCTCAAGCAAATAACCTGTCTAAAAGATTTAACATAAGTGCTGCAAAGAAAGAGCAAGTATTTTTCAGAGATCTCATACAGTATTCCCATCATCATCAGCTCAGGAAGTTAAGACACTTTATTTTTCCATAAGGCATAAAGTGTAATGAATATAATGACATATGCACCACCGACAGATTTTCAGTCCCCATGGCACAAAGACATCTTGTTGGGTATTGCGTTGTCTGGAAACACCACACCAATTTTTCCTTTCCGGGAATGTTAGAATGAATTTACTGCCCAACTGCCAAACAGAGCCAAAGAAGAGATTGAAAGCTCAGGATGTTTAACTTACTACATGCAGGAAAGGTGAATCTCCCTGTAAAAGATGGCTCTCTTGAGAAGACAAAAAGATTGCTTTCATTTTTAAGTCTTACAGAACACTGGCATCTATCACTGGCCACTGGCACCATCTTCAGCAACTCAATTTTGTTGCAAACACATATAGTAACATTTACCTGGTTTGTCTTTTTCCATTAAGAAGCTGCTGTGCAACTGAGGCACATTTGTCCGCATCCTGCGTAACTAGTCGGAGGTGTCGCAGTAGATCATTGTCCGGAAACTTTTTCATTTCTGATTCTTCTATCAAAGCCTTAAAACTGATGAGACCTTTTGGGAAAGATACTAAGTTAACAGAAGTCCCCCTTTGTGCTAGATTTTAAATGGTAAGGCTGAATAACACATTAAATATATTTCTATTTCAACCTCAGTTATATTTTGTGTCAAAGTGATTTACAACCTTCTCACACAGAGACAGTTTAGCATAATTTCTGGGACTATAACAGCTAAAATATTTGCTCTAAAACATTAAATTATATATGATTTCCTTTGATTGTCACATAATTATAAGACAAAAATTACTAAGTTTCAGAAACCAAAACCAGAAAAATTAGCCATTTAAAATTATGAGTTGTAGGCAAAAGGTAAGATACTTACTTCTTTTATTGCTAATTTTTGCCTCCAGAGCTTCGTTAACATTGGAAGCCCATTCGTTGTATGATTCCGCACGCATCTTTAGCGCGTTCATCATTGGATAGAGTTCCTCCAGGGTATAGCGGTACCTACAAGTAGCACAGAATTCAAACTCTTCAGCAAAAACTGGGGGGGAGCAGGAGCATGGAAGGGAGGGGCATCAAGATGTGTTGGTCTGTACAACACAGAAATGATCTACTGTGCACCCAGGGTTACATAATTAAGACACATAACCACACCAGATTCCCTCCTAAGACAATTTCAACATTGCAATTGCTTCAAAAAGCAATTTCAACATTCTAATTGAAGCAATTGTGAAATTGTCTTAGGACAAGCTACATTCGTGTAGGACAAAGATATAACAAACGACTGGAAAGGAAAGATGACAACAAGACGGAAAGCTAACAAAGGCAAAAAAATATTACTTGGCAAGGACTGGATGTAAGGGATGTTGCTATAAATAAAAAAGCAAACTAACTTATCCAGCAATTTTTGCCATTATAGAGCAAGAAGAGGTGAATGCCAAAAAGAAAGAGTCTTTGTATACGAGCACAAAAAAGGCACTTTGTTTTGTGGACACTGTATTTGCAAAGGACTGAGAGAAACAGAATACCGAGGCTAGCACATTAACAAAACAAAGTAGGCACTAGATTATCACACTGCAATATCTACACATATAATAAATATCTCCAGAACACAGTGTTATTTGCTATCTAAAGCTTACCCCAGCTTATATTTGTAGGTGGGACAGGAACAGAGATCCTCGACATGGTACAAGCATACCAATAATCCAGGTTTACATGGACAATAAACAGCAGACATGAAACAAGTGGTTTTACACTTTAAGCACTGTCGCTCGTCATCAGGAAACAGCTCAAAAGCCACTCTCTCCAAGTCAGTCACTCCCTGCAAAAGAATATGTTACATCACTTCAAAGTCTAACGAAGAGGTGGTTATTCCAAGCCAAAGCATCAGAAGCTAAATTTATCAAAGGAATAATGAAGTTTAGCAGAAGATATTAAAACCAGGTAGACAGAAATCTTGGTTAATGAAAAAACAGCTTTTCTGACTAAATTACGAAAAGAACAAATATTATTTTAAAGGAGACATTCTGAACAATACTAATGGGCAGATGCTAAAACAAGATTCACAATAAATGATTCTTTACCCAAGTAGTCCTCTGAAATCAACAGTGCTACTCAGGAAGGTACTATGTAGCTCTAAGCCACTGACAACACAGTACAAGTCCCAGCATGTCTTTCACACTACTGTTTCACATGTTCCTTCATTCATTATAGTATTATTTCTTACAACTCACCAGTTTATCAACCTTATCACGCAATCTCTTCTCATCTTCAATCATAATAGCCATGTCTTTCTGAACCGTAGATGCTACCACAACATCAAGAACGTCTGCTTTGGAAGCCATTTTACAGATCATCTCATCATGAGAAAACACACAGTAACGGTTTAGCAGACGGTAATGTTCCACACATTGGCGACCCAATGGTAGCTGCATTGAAAAACATTAAATAAGTGAAGAGTTCATTTTGAAAATTACATTAAGATACTAACTTTTTATGCTACTAATAAAAAATTATCCAAATGAAAGGCCAAGACAAATCCTTCTAGCAATAATATTCATAATTCAGAATGTAAAACTCGAGAAATCAAGACCCTGAGTTCTTGTAAACCAGGACTGCTTATAACTCCTTTACAGTGGACCCTGTGGATGCAAGTTGTTTAGCTAGGTTCACAGGGGGAATGCGCTATCTGGAAGAGACCATAATTAGGGGTAACTAAATCACTAAACCACTGTAGGCTCAGGAAGACCCAAGCTAAAAATACACAGAGGCTAGAGAAACATCAAAGGGAAGAGTATATACACTTGCCCTATTCTTACCACTCGAGGGATGCCCTGTCAAGGGCAGGTGGCAGGGCACGCTGGACCTTCTTCTCAAGTGATATGTCTGTCTTATGTAGGACACAAACTGTGCTGCGGCATGAGAAATTGCTGACTCCATGAACCATTAAAGTCCCTAACCAACACCAGGCAGAGTAAACAATTCATTATGAGCTGGGCAGGTTACTGATAGCTTTACTTTAAGGCTGGCCAGCAATGCTCAGGTTACAGTGAGGTTACATGTTAGAGTCCAGTATGAAATTCATGGAAGGACAAGAGGAAAACCAAAACCAAACCAACCGATGCGTGAACACAGTCACAACGCAGAAAGCTGTGCATCATCTCCTACTTCTAAGTGATGTTTTTTAAATCTAGCAGTATTTTTAGATGGGCTATATTTACAAATAGCTAAGACCTTTTTGGGGAAAACAAAACATCAGAAGAGGAGTAATTTGAAATATCAGTAGCTTCAAAGGCTCTTTCTGAGATCAGGCAACACTGTGACTGCAAAATCCGCTGGGAAGGAGAAATGATTACTTGTAACTTCAGAGCAACTATCCTCCATTTGTTTTATTTTAAAAAAAGACAAAAAACTTAATAAATTACTATGACCTAATAATTGTAATGTGTGACTATCCCTGTTATTTCAATGAGCTGAGTGAAGCTTACTGGCAATAAAGTACTGTAAACCTTCTGTTTGAACATTAAAACTTTCTGTTCCCTTCTCATTAAGGCACTCTTCCCTAACAACCTACAGCGCCTCTGCTATCCAAGAGGATGTACTCACATCAGATACAATTGTTTTTATTTTTTCCCCAAGAGAACTATCAAAGTCTTTAACTGTTCTTAATGTGTGTTAAATGTATCATGTGATTTAATCACAGAAGCTAAAGTAGAAAAGAAGTCCAAGTTGGCTTTGTTTTTCAGCTATAGAAAGCACCTCTTGGAGAATTCCCAGTGCAATAAACAGAAAAATATCATTCCAGCTCTTGATAATTTGAACGGAATTTGAGAACACAAAAGGAGTAGATTCTAGCAGCACTGGTGCTTCTAGGCATGCACAGGACCTTGCCTACCTCCCGCTGTAAAAGATGTATCAGTCCTAAGTATAATTTCAAACCGAACCTTAGGAACCAGAGAAAGCCCACAGTTCACTACATAAAAGAAATACCTTCGGCAAAACATTATGCTTCCAGTAATAGGCTCCTTCTGATCTGTGGATTAGATTTGTATATCAGCAGTAAAATATCAGAGCTGTACATTAGCTAGGAACAACTTTGGAACTGCATACTTGAAAAACTTTTTGGAACATACCCAATCAACTGTGCAGAAGTTCACAGCTTCAGCAAAATTGAAACCCTGATTGAAGCCGCTGTGATAAGCTCTCGGAAAGGTGATCACAAACTCTCCAGCACACTGATTGGTTCGATAAACCTAGGAGAAAAGACAGACAAGCATTAGGTCAAGCCTAAATAGAACTGAAGGCTCTGAAGAGAATATGGATTTCCGATTCCTAGTAACTTCTATGATGACTTCGGATAGTTTTAAAACATAAGCCCAAGAATTACAACTGGCATTTGGTAACTTGTCATGTAAAACCCTAGAAAGCAAAGGGGTTTCATTCAGCCATACCTGCACTCTAAGCCATTTTAAGTCAGCTTAAGTCTGTGCCTTTCGCACTTCGCTAGCTCTGTTGACAGTTATACAGGTAAAGCACAAGCAAGGCTCTCTTCAACGTGTAGCTGAAGGGGAAGAGAAATTTGGAACCTACTCAAAAGTTCATAATGCTGTAAATCTAATACTTTTGGTGCTAGATAACCAGCAAGAGAGCAGGCAGGTCTTCCTGCATCTTTCCATTTTGGAGTCTCTCATAGCATAGCAGACACCATAAATTTTGCTACTTTTCCCAGATTTTCCTTAAGTCCCAAGGTCAGCTAGTCAAAAGCTAATTAAGTTGTAAAGGGACATAATTCCCATGAATAACCTAGTATGGAATATGATGGAAACTGATGAAAAATGTTTTTAAATACCTAAGAACTTATCCAGGAAAAATAAGAGGATGTAGATGACAAATAAAGGAAGAATGTGTTTTGCCAGAAACTCTATGCCAAAAAAAATTGTGTCTGATTAGACAGACATAGGAAGAGCTCCTGCCATTGTTTCAAAGGTCGAGACTAAACTTTCCAGCTGAGATACAGAAATAGAAATATACTAAGGTGGATCTCCAGAGAAGAGTTTGCCACACAATTCCAAAAGCAATGATTCTATTGCCCATCTGTTCATACTGGCACATTATACTACACAAGGAAGATACAACACCCATGGAAACTACCACACCATCTCTGTAATAAAAGTGGCTTCAATTATCAGCTTTGAAGTAGAATTCAGTGCAAATGAAAGAGGGTTGGGTTTGGGGGAGTAGCACAGGAGTCCAACAACATACAGGCACTCCGTGGGCCATCAAAGTATTCGGGTTCATTATGGTGACAAGTTGGTGCAAGAGATCTGGCTGAGATTCAAATAGCTCTGGAGCAAGCTTCTTCATTACATCCTCCAGCTGTTCAGCTGCATACCCTGGGGCTCCATACCACGTTTTAGGCTCCCCCCTGCAAGATTATTAAAAAAAGTTAAATATAAGCAATCTTGTAAGTTACATTTTCAGTCTTCTGCTTTAAAATACACCATCTCAAAAGAAGGGTACATCATGAAGAAGGAATGCAAAGATTATGTACCTTCCTGAATCTTCACATTTTATGCAGGTGCCTCCTCCAGACCTAAGTTTTTAACTGCCTACATTTCTGAGTACATACTTAAAATATTCTGGGGAAAAAAAAAAGACTGAAAAAGTCCTCAGTGAAGTTCTGCTAATTCCAGCACAACTTCAAAATCCAAGCTGTTTGTCTTTTACCATGAACACAAACTCCCTCTTGGATCTAACAACCAAAGTTCTTTCTGTCTTGTGCATAATTGCCATAAAAGCAACATATAGTAAGCAGAAATTAAACTTCCAAATTACTGTAAGAGACACAAAAGACATCAAGAAAAAAAAAATCCATATCCAGAGTAGGAAGAACTTTTAGCAACCGTTTAACCCAATGCAAGCCAGTTGAGAAAAATCAAGGTTATGCCTATGTGTTCCAATAGGCATTGTTTCAGGTTCACAATGAAGCTGGCTCACTGCACCACAAAGATGAAAATGCCTTTCAATCCCTTATAAAGAACGACGTTAGAAAAGGTATTTAGAAAAGAAGATAACAGACAAACCACATTCTCCCAAGACTCCTGATGAGCTGGCAGAGTAAAGCTGACCCAACATTGTTCTTTTTTTCCTAAACCATAAAGCAATTGGGAGGATTCCAGAAGAAAAGAGCGAAGTATGACTCAAGAAGCATATCCCTCATACCTTATTCCTGTACTCAAATAGCACCTCTGTCATGGTGAAGAGGACAGCTAGAGTGAAGGACTGTGGAAGGGCAGCCTCATCAGTATCACAAGGAGCAGCACAAGTAGGGTCATTACTATGGAGTGTTAAATGACTATGCAGCCTTAGGCCTGGCCAGCATCTTGAAGCTATTCTATAAATTCATGAAGACCAGCCACTGACGCAACTAAAAACTATACTGACAGACCCAATACTGGGTTAGTCAAGAATTCTGCTCCTTGATACATGTCAGTGCCAAGGAATGGATGACAGCAGTTATGAACTGTGCTAAACTTGGACAAGGATACTAGTACCAGGAGTCTCTGGACTTCAGGAGAACAGATAATGGAGAAAGATACAACTCTAACGGATGTATTAAGGTGTCAGCCTTATGAAGGCAGCAAGCTGCAGAATTGATGAAGGTGACAGTTCTTTCTGCACTGCTACCTGACAGCTCCACATTCCTGCCTTTAGAAATTCTAGCATTAATTACCTCTGACCAAGACTGACATTTATTTATTTGCAAGCATCTTTAGAAGCAAAGATTTGTTTTTTCTGCTTTTACCATTTCAAGAATTAACACAGCATTTAGAGTCATGCAGGAAAACTATTGCCTTCAACCCTATGAAAGGTCTGCTGCTGTAGCCTGGTTCAGTTGGGACTATCTGCTCAAAATACTGTACCAGGATACAAGCACATGGGAACACTGAAGGTGGACATGCCACCCCTGGTACTTCACAAGAATGAGTCTGCCTTCTGAAATCTTTTCAGAATTTGGAGCATTGTCTCTTCAGTGGCAGGTCATTAAGATTGACTCCTCTGGCCAAGACCAGTATTAATTTCAACTACATACTGCTCTTGAATAGGCTAAAACCCTCAGATATAAACCTCTAAGTTGAATGGAAATACAGAAGAATATCTGCAAACGAAAAGAAAAGACATCAAGGACATTCATGCTGGAGAAGAACTAAATTAAAAGCAGGTAGGGTTACTTTCACATGTGTCTTCAAATGTATGTACATGTGTGTGCACATACACATGTATGCACTTACGTATCTTTCTGGCCTTGACTGCAAACACCAATGCAATTTGGGACAAATTATGCAGCACATAATGCCATTCCAACAATAGTGAGGGAAGCTCTCCTGGAAGAAATGAAGTTTCTACCGCAAACAAAAAACCTCCTCTCCTTCCCACAGTTTTCAGTCTAATTGAAGACCCAGACAAAAAAAAAGCAACAAATAACAAGGAAGATCATTTTTACAATGTAATCTTGATCACTCATTAGCCTCACTCAAACATTTGTTTTCATCATGTCAAGTACTAAGGAAGCAAGTGAGTTAAGTCACTGACAACTTGGACTGCGCTACAGCAGCAGCTATTTCAAGGAACAGCAACTGAATAACTGACCAAAAAGACGACCTACTGAATAGTAGCTGGGATGTGGTTTTATCACTCTGCTGGAATACTTATGCGAACAAGGAAAGAGAAGGAGCTTGACAAGTTTCAGGAAGAGTGACAAGAATAATCCAAACTCTAGAAAAGTGTTGTAAGGTGAGAAGTTTAAGAAGTTCAATCTATTTAGAATATCAAAGACATGGCAAAGATCTGTCCTGATTACAGTTGACAAGTGTTCGCTTTGATGAGAAGATTTATGATAGAATGATCTATCTAACAGACAAAGAAATATGCAGGATCCTAAGACTGTTAGTTGAAGCTAGATGATTTTTAAAAAAACTTGCATGGTTTTTAGTTTTACATTGAGCATAATAAAACATTTGATGGAGTATCTGCTGCATCTCTCATGGATTTTTTAAAACTGGGAATGGATGTCTCTTTCCAAAATGTGACCTCTCGTCAAAAGCAAATCAATGCAGGAATCACACTATGTCAAATTTAACCCTGCTGCTCCAGGATTGCAAGGGTTATTCTGGCCTGAACTCTATGAATCTGGTTTTAGTCCACTAATTAAGAAGAGGAAGGGGGAATGAAAGGAAGATTGCTTCTCAGGCTGAGTTTATTCCTCAAACTCACCAGTGCAGATAGTTAATCGAATAGCTCCAGTGGTCTTCTATATGCCAACAAAATGAAGAAAAGCACATTCCTACATATAGCCAGGGTAATTTCATTCCACATATGTCTGCAGTGATGTGAGCAAGAACAGACTGCTCCATCACAGGCATGTTGTTTAAATTCCAGCCACTATCAAGGTAATCCTGAAAATTGAACAGAACAATCAGAGGTTTATACAACATGAAGTAAAAAACTCAAGAAGGTAAAACTGCCAAAAGAGAACAGAAGAAAAACATCCTTCCCAATTAAAAAATGTAAGAAACAGGTCAATGAATCAAAGAACAAAACCTCCATTGCTTTTGCTCTTTTCACAAACCTTATCTGACCTGCTTTGTTAAAATGAGACTTTTTTTTTCAGTCTGGAAGTTAATAAATAACTTCTAGGATAAATCTGTGGCTTTTAATGTCTGATCACAGCAAATTTTATTTATTCAAAACACTGATGTAATTCTCCTCTTCAAATACTGTGCCAGAAACACAAAACAAACACTTTGCAACACAGTTCCATTATTTTGCTTTGAACTGAAGAGATTTATTTAATGAAGAACTGCAATACAAATATACATAGTGAACTAATAAAGACCTACCTCTTCTTCTGGTCTAACTTTAAATTTCCCACCTCTAACTGGGAAGCCACTGCCAAATTCCTTTGAAGCAATATCAGCTCCATATTCTACTGTCACATCCTCTTCAATGGTACTAACAAGTCTCCAGAATTCTTTTTCAACCAGCTCGGTGGGGACCATCTAGGTATCAGAAGAAGAAAAACAAGGAGTACACACTCAGGAATCAGTATATAAAAACCACATGCATAAAAGCTATCTCAGGGAGGAATCTCCATTAGCTTGAAGCATTTTCCCATTTCAAAATCGCTTCAGCAAGAGAAAAAAAAAAAAATGCAGCAGAAACGTGGTTCCACGCAGGACATGCTGCTTCTTTGTTCTCTCAGGAATGGGTGATAGTTAGAGAGTATTCTCTTTCTTACAGACACTTCTTCAAAAGTGCAAAAAAAAAAACCCCAAGCCGCCAGTGGAACAAGAAACCACAACACCAGCAAGAACAAGGATTCACTGACGTAAATGAGAACCTCTGATTTGGGATTTCATCCCATTCAAAAAGGGAATTCCTCCCTCCCCCTCAAAAGTTATATGTATTTTAACTAAGCACAAAAATTGAGATCTACATTATGGCATCAGGTTAAATACATGAACATACATGTACTGGCATGTTAAAATAGTCTGACTTGAATGCATCTGCCATTTCTCCAAACGTGCGAAGTGTATAGTCTCTTGCTGCTTGTTCAAAACCAAATGCTTCTTGAGGCTTATTACACTCCTGCAATTGAAATGATAATTATTTCTACAATGTATTAGTAAGACAATCTGTGCGCAGATTTTACACAAATGGGCTACTATTACAGCGTCTGATGGGAAAGAAGGCAGGGCACCTGACCAAAATGAAATGACTGCCCCAAGTCGCACAGTCAGAAGAAGAAACTACTCTGCTTAATTCACCAAACCACAATATTTATTTATTGATAAATCTACGTAAACGTTAATGAAGTAACATGCCTAATTTCTCCTTCCTCTAGTAGAGCTAAGCAAAAAAGAAGATGCATAGATCTCCACACTGAAGCACCCAGTAAGACTCCAATTTTAAATACAGAAGAAAGGTGCCAATTAAAATCCAATGTATTCTTTAAAATTTTAACAATGTTAAGGGAGATCAATTTTTGGCTCCAAAATACTAAGCGATAGCTTTGCCATTTGAAGCATGTTGAGTCTTCATTTTAGCTTTACCCTCTATCACCCTGTTTGCACAACCTTAAGTAATAACAAATTGTCTTTTCAACCCCTAGGATCAAGTTAAAGAAAAAAAACAAACCCACAAAATAAAAAACCTTCAGCCTAACTTTTATGGTTTGTTGAATTACCTGAGCCAAACACTGGGGACACCTCCAGTCCCCTTTGGGAACATCATGAAGGGGTGGAATTAGACAAAAAGTATGGTAGCTGTCATCACAGCCATCACACAACAGGAGACGGTCCTCATCGTTACCACTGCCACATAAGAGACATACATACAAATCCACCTGTAACAAAAAATTGCCAGAGTGGGAATTTGAGCGCTTAAGGTAACTCACGGTGAAAGAGCAGTTTGGTAACTCAGTCATCTGTGACATTTGCCAAAGCTTATTTTTACTTTATCTCTGAACTTGGAAATGACACAAGTAAACACAAAATATTTATGTAAAAGTTTAAATAACCCCCCTCTCGTGATCCATCCTTAAATCAGAGTTGCAAGCCCTTCCATGTATTTTTGTTCCAAGTGACAGACGACTTGATTCAGTGGCCAGGATAGTTTAAATCAGCAGTACTGTGGATTCAGCAGGTACAATACAATATAACACCTGTTGGTGGCTCACAAATCCTTCTTCTTGTTGCTGTCACGTGCAGCATGTGTGCACAGAAGTTTTATTCTCCTCTGAGACCAACTGTTTGGAGCCTCAGAAGAGAGAAAGGGATTCCTCTTGATGGGAGTGTTCCTCTTTTTGCCCGGAGATACTGGCCAAGACCTTCATTTTAATTTGGAAAGGCACCACCTTCCCAGCAGAGCTATGTGCTTTTAGGCAGGGGGGCAGCTGTTAAAGGAGTCCAATGGAAGTCACCCACAGCAGCTACCGAGCCCGAAGAAAAATGTGCCAGCACTCCAAACGTGGGAGGGGGTGTCTGCTGCCTGTCCTTCACCACACCTTCATTAGCAACAGCCTGGAAGGTTCTTCTCAAATACAGAAGAGAGCTGTGAGGACAAGCAGACCCTGTAGTCTTATGTTGTTAAAAAAAGAAGCAGCATATCCTGCTCCTCCCTGCAAGCTTTTTTTGTTTGGGGGTGGGGGTGTCAGGCTTCTAGTATTTGCACATTTCATTCTCAGGTATCTAGCTATATGTGTGGATTAAACGAAGAGCATTTTTGGTTTTTGGAAGGACCCAAACAGTAGCATGGACAGAAAGACTCTCAGTAGCATCTTCTCAAAAGCGAGACAAACTACCATCGCTTTCAGTTTGGGTTTTTTTTGGAGGGGGGGTGGTGGTGTGCGCAGAGTTGGAGCAGGACCAGAGTTGTTTTTTTAAGACGCATTTGAACAACAAAGCTTTCAAGTTAGTGCTGAGATTGCGGAATCAGTGGCAGGTCTGCTGGAGAGCTGGGTGCCAAAGCTCGCACTAAGCTCCCTTGAGGTTAAAGGGCAATGGGGAGAGAGATCACAGAACCGCACCTCTATTTGGACTCTTTCAAAATGCTTATTTTGAGACTGTACCTTGGAGACAGAAAACAAGTTACTTTAGTTATAGATAGTGAAACTTAACTATCCTGTTATTTTCAGCTTTGTAACAGCATGAAGCTTTACGAGCATGTACATTCCAGCAGGCACAGATACTGCTTTGTTTCAACAACATGAAAAATACAAAGGAGTCCTTAGTGTGATATAAATCACATGAGATTTCACTACATACCCAAGAGAAACCCAGAAACACCTGCAATCAACATGAAGCAGCAGGAAGGCAGGGCGTACTCACAGCATTAGTGGGTTTTTTAGATCGAACTTTGGATTTGTCTTTCTCTGGCTCCCCGGCATGTTCTCTCTTCTCGGGAAGTTTCACTGTGCTAAGCATTTCCTTTTCTGGTGCAACAGAAAAAAAAATCAGGGTATTAAAGTGTTTTAATGCTTAGCATTACTTGTTATTATTTATTTTATTTGTTATTACTTGTTAGACTGCATCACTCCAATTTATTTGTTGAATTACTTGTTATCCCATACACACACTTGTTTTAGTTCGCTTAAGGCAAGATTTGAACACCTGCGATGCTACAGAAGCCTGTATTATCAGAAAAACCAAGCATGCCATCACGAGCTAGCAATGACTATCACAGCCCACATTTTCTGAGTGGGTATTTTAAATCCCATTTAAATTAATTTAAATTAAATTATGAGTATCTTCATAAGCTAAGATTTTGTTTCCATGTGGTGTTAACAAATGTGGTTGAATTACTCCATCAGTTTTACAGCAGCATGTCACATGGAGACATGAAACAACACTACAGCTTCCTACGATGATCTTCACACTTCAGTTTCTTGTAGTGGTAGCTTTCATGATAACGTATCATCAAAGATGAGCATGCAGCAGAAGTGGCCTGACAAAGCAGCAGTTCCTCTACATTCTTACACTCCTACCTAATTTGGGCATGTATCTACTCAAGTCTTCATTCCTGACATTATAAAAAACCAAAAAACCACACACCCAAATCCATACAACAGAGTGTGGAGAATCCTAGGGGGCTCTGGTGCTGAAGACAAGGGGGCAATGATGTTCTTAGCTAAAGTTACAAGTGAGCTAGAGACCTTTACACCTGGACATGAGACAGTCCGAAGTCTTGGGAGTCTGAGAGCTAACAAAGATATTAAAGAGAAGAGTCTATCAGAAATTTATGCATTAAAAAACTGTCTAGAGCTTTTTCCTTCTACACTTCAGGGTGAAAAAAGAAAAAAGGTTAATGCCTTGACACTCCTTAAAGAAAAAAGTTATCAAATTAAAAAAGACCACAATCTACACAAATTCTTGAAACAAAAAATTTTGAACGAACAAAGGAGACTGACAAACTGCTTAATCAATCTCACTTATTAAGTAGTTGTAAATAGCTCCTATATTTGCTTTGCCATGTTATTTGTCAACAAGCTTATTCTTCTGTTTGATGGCATTAAACATTTCTTCTCCATCTGAAATTATTATTTCTTAGGGACGGATAACAACAGACTCAGGACTATTGATAGAAGCAATCTAAAAATCGTATTATGGGAGCTTAATGGTAAAGTTCACAACATCCTATCTTTTGCCTTCACCTAGTGGATTGACGCTAGCTATTTAAAATACAAAATAGAAATATGACTCAAATCTCATTTCTGATTGCTCCATAAGAGACACTGAAGTTTAAGAAAACAGAAGTTGGTTTTTTTTTTTTTAAACTGAAAATATCTTCTTCTCTAAGAAAACTCAACCACTTACAAAACAAAGATTTCAAAGCCATAAAAGAACTTTTACAATAAATTCCAATTTTAAAATTAAGTTAACAGAAGTATTTTTTTAAAATACTTTGCATTGTTCCAACTGCTGAATTTAACTCTGGTCTTAAAACAAGTTTGTAGAAAGTAACAGAAATTCCATTCACATTTTGTTTCACTCCCCACTTGCCACTCACCATTTTCACACTTTGGAGGTGCACATCCCATTCTACGTCTCAGATTATGAGTTCTGGCTTCTGGAGAGTCAGATTCAGTTTTAATACTGGTTGCCTTAAGAAAGGGGGAAAAAAAAAAAAAAGAAAAGATCAGTAATGTCCTTAGATGGAACACTTTGGTTTTACACTTGTATTTGAGAAAATGTACACTACCATCTAAACTCACAGCTGCTTGCCCAAGTACAGACCCACAATTTTGGAATATACAGCTAGCCACTGCATGGAATGCTGCAGGAAGGGCTGCATACCCGAAGAGATCCAACCTGCACTCAACTCCGCCCACCCCTCAGAGCTGCTTCGGCTCTGAAGAAGGGAAAAGGCTGGTTATGTCCAACACTCAGAGTTCTAACAAGAGCGTGCCTAGTAAGATCTAAATAATTCTCTGCAAGTCTCTACAGTTGAGTAACTTTAGTGGCAGACCCTGCAAGGTTTTAAAATACACATTTCAGTACTCTCAAGAGCTGAGAAAAGAACTGGGGGGGGGGGGGGGGGGGGCCCGCAGGAAGACAATTTTGACTTCCAAATTAAAAACAAAACTTCTTCATACAATTCTTAGTCCACTCTGATAAATGCCAAGAGAGGACTGCAAAGGTTCAGAGAACAAGCTGATGTGAGACACAAACACTTCACTGATGTACAATGGAGGTCTTAAAACTTGTAACCTGACTTGTTCTAGGAAAAAGCCAGGCAGATGGAAGTTAGATAAAGACTTTCAGGACTTCATTTAAACTCAAAGAACCACTTTATACTTACAAACAAATAAATAAATCTAAAAAGGCAACCTGAATTTCTGAAATACTTGTATTCAATTTAAAAAAAAGAGTTCAGAGAGAAATAACACAGGGAACAACCTGGAGAGATTTGAAAGGAGATTCTACAAAAAGCCTGTGCCAATAACAATACCATTTTTTTAGTTTGATTTCAGTAGAACTTGGTAAGAATTAAAGGAGCAAGAAACTTTGGGCTTTCATAGATCATCTTTTACTCTTGAGAAGCAGAACATACTCCGGTCTTCTAAGCAGGGAACTCCGTGTATTGTGGAGCGTTCAACACAAAATAATTTCCATTTAATTCTTATATTTCTTCCCTGAAGTTTTGAGACTGTGGAGAACAATTCTCAAATCCCTCAGCGAAAATACAGGTTTCTCCAACACTGTATTTTTTTTAAGCCTAATTTCTTAAGGAAATGAGGACATGCAACCACTCTCTTGCTACTCACACAAGTCAGTCCACTATCAACCACTCCCTGCACCCCAAGTAATAGGACTTGTTGGCCTATCTCTACAAACATGACTTCCAGCCTGAACGCATCACCAGGTTTTCAAAGGGGCAGGGTTTGTTGTTGTTCTGTTTGGGTTTTTTTGGTAGGCTTGTTTGTTTGTTTTGGATTTTTACAGAGGTGGTTTTGACATTATTTCCCCTTCATTTTTGGTGTTCTCTTTGTCCAAATTACCGCCTCCATGAGAGCAGGCAGAGGTCCCATTGATTAAGATACGCAAAAAAAAAAGCTGTTCATTATATTTAGTAATACTGAATCAGGATCAGTTTGCACTGATCCTCAAGCAATACAGTTACAGATGCCCCATCTTCTGCATCTTTAACTTCTGTGAGTCATGTCCGTATTCTGTGCTTAAGCCTATATTTAGCTTCACAAGAGTAGCTCTTTTTTTCAGCCTTAGCCTTTTAGCGTATCGATTCATCTCACTTTCGCTTCCGCAACATTGTTCTGGTCTTTCACATTTTTCTACATCAAGCATCTAAATCCTTTGCATTTCAAAACCAGCCTATGACTGTCATTGCCCTTTTCCTTTCCAATTATGAACATTTTCTCCTACGTGTTTACTAAACAGGTAGGAAAGGGCAAGGTAAAACTGTATGCACCTTACAATTGCAAAATAACACTTATCCCACATGCTGTATTTTTTGCTAATAAGAATAATTTACAGTACTTTCCTGTAGTTCACTTATTTTAAAGGTTTATAGTAGATGGTTAGCCTTTGAAAAGCAGGAAATGTCAAACTGGTAAACATGAGAATGAACTTAGGTTTTACAATTTAAGACACTGACAAATCCTTGTACATCTCATTAGACCAAAAAGTCGAGACACATTAACCAAACATTACTACTTCGCAACCAGGTCAGCGCAAAAATCAACTGTGTGTAGCTTCAATGAAGAATAAAATGGATTTCATCAGCTTGGCTGACTTTGTACTGAAATGGAACAGAAACACTCACATTAACAAATCTTAACTTTTGGAAATCATTGTCTTAAAGTACTACAGCTCCTTCCTAAGTCTAAGGAGGAGCGAGTAAGTCCATGCTGCTTAATTCAGCCTTAGCTCTGTATGTTTCAATTCTATTCTTAAACAAGTATTTTCTTTCCACAAAAATTAGGTGTATGACATCAGTAGTGCTCAGGGAAAGACATTTTGGCTAAGAAATGACAAAAATATGCACTCTTTGTTAGTCAATGTCACCTGACACCATTGTCAGAGAAACAGATAAAATTTTAGTGTATATTTGCCCCACTGTTAATCTTTAAAGGATACGTGAGAACTAGCATCTTTCAACCACAGGCAGATACTTCAAATGGAAAGTTTCAGGTCAAACTACTGAGGTTTTCTCAGAATTATATACCTACTTGTAACCGAGTATTTGAGAGGAAAAGCTTTAGAAAACCTTAATTGTAACTTATTAACCAAGAATAATTATAGGCAGAATTTGCAACAAGTAAGCTGTACTACTTAGTAATAATAAAGACCAAGACTAGAACAATGGGAGTTAATAGAGAATCTGAAATGAACTTAAATAGAAAGAAATCTGGGTTATAAACAAAGAGAGTCAATCATGACCTTCCTAACTCATGATGTCACCACTAATAAGACCGTCTCCTGGGAATAAGCCTCCCCTACTCTTCATCTGCTCAAACAAAAGAAATAGTAAACTCTCTGAAGGGAGGAACATCAGTCTGGAAGGACTGAAGTCACAGTAGAACAGTCTTCCAGCAAAGGAGACACATAGTGATCTCCTAAAATATGTCTTCACAGGAGAACTCTATGCAGATATAATCAATAAATTTTATGCTTATCCAAACAAATATAATTTCTTAAGCATATGTAAGAGTAATCCTGTTTGATTGTACAGAACCATACTGACTTAATGTTACACAATTTTTTCCTTACATTACATGGTGAATGTATAGCAAATTGATAGAACTCAGAGTAAAAAATTAAATACAACAGTGCTAATGTTGTAATAAAAACCTTCTCTGCTCTAACATCTGGCTTCAACTCATGAAAGATTTACAGAAACCTCCCAACAGATTTAAAGAATAACTACTGTTTACTGCCTGTCCTCTGAGGAAATGACAGAGATCAAAGCTGCAAAAGACAAGCTTCATTTCTAGAATTTGTCACCTGTATTTTAACCTATGAGCCCCATATTATTTATAATTATGCTAAAAACATTTTATAGCATACACACTCATAACTACCGTATAAGTGGAACACCTTCAGTACAAAAGCCTGTCACAACTCCCAAGCATAGTAACACACTTTTTGAAGTATCACACAATCCTTACCATATTATAGTTTATGCATTTATAAATATTTACATATGTTTAACAATGACAAAGAAAAAGTTAAACAGCTCTTTATTATGCATATACATTTAGCGATCTGATTTAAATGAAATTTGTCCTGTAACTTAACTAAAACCTGTTGTGCCATATTGCTAGGCAAACTATCACCGCATTACGATTTCAAGCTCGGTCACCACAGAGCATTTACCCATATAAAGACAGATTCTCTCACCTCTGCTCTTAGGCGTTTTGCTCGACGAGCAGGTGGACAAGTTTCAGATGGCTGAACAGACTGTCTCTGTGGAATATCATGGGGCTTATATTCCTTGTCCTTTGTGTCACTGGTGAGATCTGGTTTCTGCAAGCACTAAAGAGACACAATTTGATTACTTAATTTCTGCCTCCGCTTCTAATAAAAACTTTGTGTAGAAAAGTTTCCTAGCTAATGTGAAAGAATGTAGACAGGGCTTTAATAATTACAGTGCTGAGTTAATAAAAACAGTTAGTATTTATGACAATTGTAACATTACCTATTTGAACAAGTCACAAAATCACTTTTTCCTGCCTTTTTACTGAATGCAATAACCATAATAAAGGATCTTAAATAAAGCTGAAGTCATCCTTTAAATTTTATGAGTACCAAACATTCCTCTATGGGAATACCAATACCAATTCTTCTAGTAGATGGTGCTTTTGGAGACTGTATCAACAGCATACTGGAAAGTGCTATAGTGTCCTCAGGTTGCATTACTGTAATGCTAAAGTACAAAGCAATATAAAAGTAAATTACAGCCTATCATACATCCCCGTCTTAAATGAAATATGATTTTGTCTGAAGAACATTGCAGAAGTTACATTCCTTGTATATTTTGGAGAGGACAACACTGCTGCATGAATAAAGTGCAGAAGGGAAGAAGAAGATGCAAGAACAGTTTTAGTTCTTTCAAGTCACTGAATGAACACATTTAATTGCTGAAAACTGTGCATAGAATTGGCAAGAAAAGTAACAATTAATGACAATTCCAATTTTGTCAAGCCACACAACATTCAGTAACAGCAGACAAAATATAACAGTTTTTAATGAGTAAACAACGAATCCTGAAGAAAGAAAAAAGTCTTATGTTGTCAGAAAGTATTTCATATAAATTGCTGGATCCCCAGTTCCTCAGTTAACATCTGTTCCCACCACAAGCATTTTCTCAGCAAGAGAGAAACAGGACAGGAACTGCAAGAGGACCACTGCAGCGGCATAAGGACTAATGCTCTGTAGACAGCACAGAAATCAGACTTGCAGAAACAAATGATAGTCAGAAGGGGGGATGAAGGAGGAAAAAAGTGGTATTTTAGAAGACAAGTCCATGATGAAAGAAATGTGTATTTAACAAAAGAGAAATATCAGTCAAGGGTAGCAGGATATCATTACCTATAACCTACAGTCCACAACACTGCTCAAAGAAACCTCCAGAATTTCTATTTTATTTTCTATTTTATTTAGGACTGCTTTCGATCTCAGACTTTGTAAGCTCTAGACTTACTCTCTGAAAGCAAATGTCTGAATTAATTTCAACACACACAAATTAAATACACGCACAAAACCACCCAACTTCGCAGCTTACACACAGGAGCACTAAGTCCTGGCTGATGCTCAAAGTTGGGCATGCTCCTGTGCTGTGTACTTGGAGACCACAGAGCACTGCAGCTAGCTCTTCAGAAAAGCATGCTCCCTTAAAGCTCACACTGAAAGAAGATGATGTGAATTATTTCACATTAACATCAGTGGGTGAAAGTCACAAGTAACAATTTCTCAGGACAAAAAAAAATGGACAAGCAGAAAAGGCGAGTGAGTAGGAAAAATACAAAAATGAGAGAACAGAAAAGCAAATGAGACTAATGCTAAATAGAACACTGCCAAATTTAATGACTTTTGTAAATTCTGGTTCCCTGAATCATGTCCTCATGTGAAATCCAAACCTTTCACTAAAAAAATAGTTTCTACAACTTCTAGTAACAGAGGACATATGATCCGTGAAAGCAAGAATCTAGAAGACAAACAGCTTTTCCTAAACAAAAGGGCAATGAAACCTGGAAAGAAAAACAACAAATAGCATAACCTGCCTCACTTCAATGGAGTGTCCAAGCGAAAAAAAAAAAAAAAAAAAGAAAAAGAGCACTGTTCATTGAAAAAAAAGCCCAAAAGACATTTTCTGAATATTGAGGTTTACAACAACTATTTAAACAGAAACATTTCCCAGTGCCTCACTAATCTGAAGGCAAGGCAGTAGTATGAAATGGCTGTTAATTAACATTTTCAATTGTACCTAGAAGAAGAACTAGCAAGTGTAAGTCCTGTCTTAAGGATGGGGATTCCTCTGAACCCACTTTACTCCTAGACTGACCTAATCAACTGCAAGCATAGGTCTTTAACCAAGGACACTACCTGCTATTTCTTCAGTTCTTTCCTCTCCCAACTAGCAGAGACTTTTTGGTAAGGTTAAGCTTTATCAATAGTTTACCATAAGCTCATCCTACATACTGATCTAGATTGTGATCACAATCCCATATTCTGAGAAGATGGCTGCATATCTAATCCTTGAACTCCAAATGGTGGCAGAGAGTAAGTTAAAAGCCCATCAGCTGAAACCATTAAGTGGCAGCTCCTTCGCTAGGCAGTTGAAAAAGGCCTCCAGGATGTCAAAAGATGGAAAAAAATACAGGGATACAATTCATCTCTTCAGGTGTTTATGAAGTAGTAATTTACACATAAACAAATCACGCAGGCTCCCTGTACTTGCTGAACACAACTAGTCTATCCCTGCTATGTATCCACTTGAGCGTAAGAACCATCACACATAAGAGGTGCTTATTTTTCTCCAGTAACAATAAAGGGTCCTAGAGAACTCTCACACAGAAACATCTTTATTAGAGGCAGACACATATAAATCTTTGGACATATGAATCCCACTAGGACATTTACGCCTTAGTTTGGGAAAGATTCCAGACCCAGAATTACTGAACCCGTTGTATTCACTGACAAACAGATCACCACAAGACCATCTCTAGCCACCCCAAACTGTAGCTGCATTTTAAATCATGCAAACATCTGGGCAATACATCACCAAAGACGCATTGACAGAAGACTCTGGACACCTCAATTCATGTAGGGGGACATGTATCCCTCTGGGCATATAGCGTGATTTTGTAGTATCATACTGATGGTTACTATAGCTAAGAACATAAGTGAGGCACAGATCATAAGAACGAGTATACGAACGGGTTTGGCTCCAGAGTAGTTGCAGTAAACACTCAAGATCTGTCTAGTCCAATGTTTCAAGATAAGCATAAAATAAACACACCCCTGTGGAGAGCTGCTTTCAGTATTAGAAGCTGGCTGATTTAAGAAGTTTTTGCTGTTTGACTGAACAAGAGCTTTAATAAAAACATGCTATCTGTTCACCTCTGAGCAGCTCCAGATAGTTTCACTATTTTAGTATGTATATAGAAATATCTCCAGTTGGGATATAGAAATATCTCCAGTTGGGATATAGAAATATCTCCAGTTGGGATATTTGCAAAATAACTCCTGAAGCCAGTTTAACATATATTTAAGCCACACATAAACAAATTAATGCTATACACAGATCTGGATGAGATTTAAGTTATGGCATAGTCATCAGTGGAAACGACATCATTCCATATTTTCAGCTTTTGCAGAAAGAAGTCAATGAATATTGCAAGTACTACCAATTAAAAAAATTTCAAAAAAATCGGTGAATGCAAGCACTAATCTTTTACGGATGATCATCTTGGCCGCATGAAGACTTTCTCTCAAAAGGCTTGTTGAAATATCGCAAGAAGGAACCACACATCTCAAACTGACAGCTGTCAAATTGAATAGCTACATCTTCTCCAAAAATAAAAGTCACAGATGCTTAGATTCCCAGTAAAGCACTGAATAGACATACAATAAAATGGACACCTACACAAGAAGCATCTGGGAAAGCACCACTTACTGAGAACACATGGAAGAAAGCCAAAAAGAATCTCATCTGAGATTCTTCCTCAAAAATGTATTGCAAAACAAATTGGAAGTTGGAAGACAACATTGTCAGGACGAAAAAAAAAGTCATCAAATCTTAGAGTGAAAAGTGAGCTAAACCCAACATATTTCTGATTCTCTCAGTTCACTGAAAATACATGTCTCTGCCACATATGGGAGGGGAATATTTTAACAGCTGGGGGGGTGGGTGTGTGTTAAAAAAATTAAGTTAATCGTACATACATAGCTTTTCCAGAACTGCATCCGCTAAACACATCAGTTTGGAACAAATGTCAGGTGCCCATTGCAAGAGAGAGCTTGGAAAGTTACATTTGAAAAGAAGCATGACCTCATTTGAGAAGGCTTTTCTCTTCTACAAGGGTCCACTACTGAGAAAACCATGAATGTAAACATCAACTGTGTGATAAGACACTCGCATGGGGAGTGTGGTACCATATTAACTGTTTTACAACTTTTAATTAGATCTTTCCCTGTGCAATTGCACCTCAAATACATGAAAGCAAAGCGAGGCGTCACAAAACACATCAGCTTCAAAAAAAAAGAGAATCCACAGTTTTCAGAACTAATAAAAATGCAAAGTTTTCACTGAAATGCCTTCAGAAAATGGTGTTGCTTTCCATTGCTTAACATCAATGTGTTTGAGGCAAGGCAAAATATTTTTGCTAGAGCAGTTTCCCCAGCACGAAGATTTTTATCTTCAACTCTATTTTGTTCTTATCCTCCATTTGTAAAACACTCAAACCTACATAAGTTAAATGAAACCTACATAAAGTTTTCTGAAGGGTTTGCACAATCTAGCTGTTCTTCACTGAAAAAAATGAATCATCACTAGCTAAGTAAAAAGCCTTCAATTCCAACCTTTCTTGACTTATGTCAAATCCCTCCCTCATTTTGGTAGCTTTATGTAAAAGGCTAGTGTTGATCTCTGTAGATTAAGACATGCTTGTAACAGTATTCGGGCTTTCACTGCTTAAAAAAGGTCAATATTCCACTCTTTAAAAGATCATCATGGTAAGAGTGTTGGAAACTGCAACCTATTTTGGTTCTCCAAATAAATGACTGCTGCTCTGTAAGAAAAGCCCTATTCTTCACTAGAGATTACGCTGCTTCCACTCTGAACCAACCCTGAATTTGTTTTAATGGTCAAATCTAAGCAGGAAGGATGAAGATTTAAGCTTGAAAGAAGCCAAAAGCCATACCGTTAACTACACTGCAACATCCATGAAGCCTTCTTGAACTTGGACACCCTTAATGAAAGCAAGATGAGTTACTGCCACAAAACTGCCATGGTTTTATATAGTCCCTCAATCACTCTATATACAAGTGATACAGACCATAGCACTCTTGTATCAGAGAGATGGACCTATAATGATCTGTGAATAAAGTATTTCGCATTTGACAAAACAGCATTAAAGAAATCGTTATAGGAAGGCTGAATGTCTGTTATCACGATGCTTCCGTAAACTGTGGAGAGAAAATACCAAAAGGTAGTATTCAAAGCAGTCAGTAAGAGGTTACCTTGAAGAGTAATTCTAAAAACTTCACTTTTGATTAAAAGCTTGCCTATGGCTTTCTGAATTGCTTGCATCAACACTACAGATTGCATCTTGTCACCTGCACGCCATAAAGCATAAAATGCAGTCTTTGGAAACGTTCCATCAATAAATAAAAAATAACAGACTGGCTGCTAAATTAATTGGACTTCAGTTAGCTTCAGTGTAGCTTACCAATAGGCTTGCTCCAGACTGGAATAAGTTGTAAGGATACAGAATGCGCTCGTAATGCGCACGGATGTGAGAACCCACAGCTTTGCCAGGAGCGAATCCCATCCTAGTGGCTATTTTGGTCCATTTTCTCTCCTTGCAAACTACATCAAATCCTCCTTCTTCTGCAACTAGCTAAAAAGTGAAAACAAAACAGTCATATATTTAATACTAAAATTATCATCATTTAAGGAAAGCACTGCTAGTTTAAAAGAAAAGACAATACCACAATTGCTATTTTAAACCAGAAAAACATAGATTAAACCCCTCTCCCTGCCCGCCCCCCCCACCCCCTCCAAAAAACCCAACCACAAACAACCCAAACCAAAACATGAAAGTTGTTTATAAAGCTATAACTGGATCATGTAAGATATAACCTATTCGGGAAGTGTAAACTTGTTGAATTACTTTACAAACAAGTCAGCACCTTTATTAAATGACCAAACAGTAATTCAGCCTACTTTTGAGAATTTGTCTGGCTGCAATTTGTCACGCCTCTACTTTGTGTTCCAACATGACTTTTTAGCACAGTACAATCAGTTCTTCTCAGTGGAACAAGTACTATGAAATACGCTCAAAATCAACAAAATAAAAACTAACCTAAACATAAAGAAACAGAGAGAACATACCCTTGGGGTCAGTGAATACCATCCCTTGCTATCAGAATACGTAAACTTCTCCAGAAGTTTAACAAGCTTCATCCTAAAAGTAATTGGATTTTTTCTCCCATATTGCTAATGGAAAAATGTTCTTCTCACTGCTGTCACTGTTCAGACGCTTCCTTCAGTTAAGCCTAAGTTTATTCTTGACCAGTTTGTATCCAAGTTCAAATTTAAAGAAGAGCTGGAAATTTAATTTTATCTCCTAGCTCACGTGAAAACTCCCACAATACTGTATTTCCTACTATTTTGTCACATTAGCTATGTTAGGTTAAACAAAGTAATACCTTTTCCAGCTTAGATATACCCCAAAATTTCCCTTGAACAACTGTGACACCATCCCAGAAACTGAGATAACACAACATCGTTTTAGGAAGAGTTTCTCCCTTGTAACAGTCCTACCCTGTTAAGCTGAAATAAATCCAAGATCTTCCTCTCCACATGTGGAATTTTCAGCGTACATCCTTGAAGCTCCCAAAACTTTGCAATCTGGTCCAGAAAATTCAGCTTTACACGAGTTTGGGCCTGAAAAAAAACAAAAAAAATGAACTGCATACTAAATGCAGATTAAGCAGTGTTTATAATGTTGCAGCCTCAGTTGCCTGCCTGGCTTTTCCCTCTGCAAGTGTAATTTTGCATTCTTCCCTCTCGTCATATGCAGGAAAAAAAAATTCCATACAGATACCGCCAGTCTTTCCTCAAGTAATTTTTTGTTAACTTTTACTGCATTTAGAAAAGTACTTTCTGACAACAGAGAAGCAATGAGTTATTACTGCTAAAAACTACCTAAACTAGCTGCATTGCTAGGATTTATTACATTTATTACATTAATAGTTTGTTACAATTTGGTTTATTTGTAATAAACCAAAAAGAAACCAATGGTTTTGGTTTATTACAAAAAAAAACCCCACCCACACACCACAGAAACAAACCAACCAACCCCCCAAAAACACACCAAAAAAGGGGTTTTTTTTGTTAGCCCTTTTCACTCCCAACTGCATTGGTTTCATTTTTATGGCTATAAACCAGTCAGGGCAAGGAAAGCCAACTAGTCTGTTTGCACAGCAATTCACACAGAAAGATAATTGGACTGTTGCTGTGTTAAAGTAGTAGCTTAGCCTTTAATTCTGACACATTTCATTGTTATCACATTTTCTATTCTTAAGGTAAAAAATGGCCATGTCTATTCAGACTAGCTTGCTCTTAAACTCCAGAGAGTCTGAACCAGCTTGCATCCACACAAATCCCTTTCTTTTTTAGCATCCGAAGCCAGTGTTCGAGCACTTACCCTGGCACTTCACATAACCACATCAGGACTTTAGAAAGCAAGCATCATGAGAAAAATCAGGCAGGCAAAGAGTCACCGTCATTCCAATTCGTACCAGTAGCAAGCTCACCAGGACTCCTCGCCACTCCCTTCTTCTAGTCTGAATTCATGAAAGCAGTGAATGAAAGTGCTTGCGAACAGCAAGTTTCGCACCAACTGAATCCAGATTTTGTAATTGTTTCTTCCAAATGGCTTGTTATTTTTAAAACACTCTGTAAATGTTTCATCTCTTCTACTTTTAAAAGATGCTGTATGCGTGCAAAATGCAGACACAAATCTATGGCACTTGAGACTGAGTTTAACCACTTATAAGCACCTCTGTGTGGAAAAGGCCTGAATTATGTTCCTTTAATGACTATTAACTTTACTTTTTATGGTTGGTATGTTTTTAACTAGGTTCTGAAACAGACGAATTTCTGTGCTAATTAAAAACTGATGTTCAGAGGACCTGAGTGCTGCCAGCTCAAGTCAAACACAGCTCATGGTCAAGCCACTGGAAAACACCACCTCTCAAAAAAACATTTAAACGTTTTGGAGCAGAAGCAATGTTCAGCTTTACAGTTTACCTCTAGTTCATTGAGCCTCTGGATTCTTGGTGTGAAGTGAAGCTTATCGACATCACATGCAAATGGAGGCTGCCAGTCCTGGAAAAACAAAAGAGCTTCATCAAAAGACCAGGCAAATGAAGGAAACTTCTCTATATGCCAGTCAAAAGCCAGGTAAGCCCGAAGCACAGAAGAGGTCTCCGTGGTTTCCAAGCCCTCCTCAGCCCTACGTGGTGCAGCACGTGCCCCCCCAGCACACGGCAGGATCCCAGCAGGGAGGCTGCCCAGCACCTCCCCGCAGGCGAGGGCTGCATCCCAGCCTGTCAGCTATCGCACCCCACCACGCTGCCAGCTGTGGTGAGGTCTACTTTTGTTTCCAAATGACTTCGTGTTGAACAAGCCTAGAAAGCAGGAAAAAAATTAAATACGCCGAGTGAACTCCTGCCAATCTCATTGTCCACCCTTTAAATATTTCATTGTGCCTTCAAAACAGACAGATATTGAAACCACAAAATAAATGACATTTGGGGACTAAGGACCTGTCCTCAAAGATAAGCCTTCCGTTGCACACCGAGTCAGTCCATCTTCTCCCTGCCCACCCGGGGTAGCCGAAGGTGCAGCACGGGCTACTCGCCCCAGTCTCATGACAACCGTCACCTGCCCAGGCCCGTTCCCAAACGAGAACCGTACAGCCACTGAGGGTCGTGTCTGCCGGACAGCGAGAGCAGAACTCCACGGGAAGTGCTGCCGCCGTGCAAGTCAAACCCACCCAGCACTTCAAACGGGAGTAACAGAAACTCAGTTACAACTCTGAGATAGGATGTCACTTCTATTAGCAAACTCAGTATTGTTACCATGCAAAACACAGAACAAAGTGAAGTTTTCTAAACCATGACCCAAACTGTAACACCTGTCTCGATAAAGACTAACATTTGACAGCAGAGACTTTAAATGCTCATGAAGGACAAATGCATCAGTTAGTGTTCAATGCTGGTCTCCAAAACAAACGGCAGCTGCACTAAAAAACACAAAAAAGCTTTTTTTTCTTAATTCCTTGTCTGCAAACATTCAGGAACACCTGGAACATGATCAATTAAAAAAAAGATTATTATTACTTTGACGAAATACCTGCAACTGGTAGTGTTATTTATAAATAGAACTATAAAGCAATTTTATCTTTTAGATCTCTGACATTTATCATATGCAGTTGGTTTGGCAATACACAGCTTCACGAAACCAAATTAGATTTGATTTAAACTTGACAGTAATTTATTACATATAAAGCTATCTTATTATCACTAATTACAGAATGAAGATAACATGCATGAGAGCTACTGATAGTGGCGTAAGACAAGAGCTTTCCACCAGGAAAGAACAATGTTTCCTCAACGCCTGCAACTAACACAACTTAAATAAGATCAGCGTCACAAGCAGAATATTTGTTATTTTAGAAGACATGCTAAACTAACTAGTGTCAAAAACAACCATAAAGGATTTGCAAAGCTATCCAAGCTCAATTCTATGACAACCCCATCCTGTCACTAGCGCAAGCCCATGGCAGAACCAGGTATTTTCACAACCAGAGAGAAGGGATGCAAGAGCCACCGGGAGCATGGAAAACCTGAAGAGCAAAGGGGGACGCCAATCTATGCATTTTATCAAACATACATTGACTAATCCAGACTTCTAAATTAGTAATAAGAGAGAAGTTTTCTGATCCTACAAGGCATTTTCAGCGCATCAAAACTTGGCAAGGCCAGTTTAAAATTAAAATTTGAACTGGAAAGTAGATGACAATAGGGCAGGCAGGGTGACAAATGATCAAGAGGATGGTCAATCTTCAACCAGTGGGACATGCTTCTCAATCATTTTTGTTCTTTTAACCCCAAGACTGGTGTCCAATGGCACAATGTTCTTAAACAACCAGATAAAATTAACCCTGCATTTTTTTTTGCAAGAACACCAAATGCAATGAAAATTGCAAGTCTGATGAAGAAAACATTTTACATTCTTTTGTAATGCCCTGATATCTGATGGCCCCCAAAGTGTAAGATGAGAAACATGACTGGGAACATTTAGGGCAAAATCTGAAGTGTTGTACTTTAACATAGCAAATCTGACTTTCAAGCTGAACCAACTGGTTACACCATTAGGCACAAGTCTGGAGTTTGCTCTGTACGTGAAGACAGAAGACAGGCAACCAAACCAGGAGAGGACACAAAGTTGTAATGACACACAGAACACCCATGGGACATTCTGGGGACCAAATTAAATTGCCGAAGGGAGAGCTGTAAGATCCTAAGTGCTTTGCTTCGGCTAAGAGAGTAAATTAAAACAACGAGGCATGTGCTGACTGAATGCTTAGCTAAGTAGTAAGCCAAGGCTGTCTCCAGGTGCACCATGCATTACCCTAAAACAGGATCCTGTAATAAAGATCTGCAGAGGACAAGAAAACAGGAATAAAAAGAACAGGAGCAAGAATTCAGCTCACACAGGCAACGACACTACCTCTAACACTGTTACGGAGCCTGACACTGTGCTTCAGGGCTATGGCTTGCAGGTAAAGTACTGGCAGACTGTCAGTAAAGCCACAGAAGGGAGAGGAGAGCGCAGGAGACTCTTCTGGTTGGGCCACACGTCCCCTGGCACAGAGTCTGCTGCTCTGGGGAGAAGCCCAGAGGAAAGCCTGCGTGCCACTGGGGCACAACAGGAGGAATGGGATTCCTACCTGTTCCTACAGGTTCCAGCTCATGCTCAATCTTAAGAAAAAAAAGATACAAGGGTCCCCAGGACAGATACAGCCCCACTGCTAGAAAGCAGCCTGTCTTCAGACAGGACAGAAGCAAGCTTGTGCCCTCTGCTTATGAAAGCAAATGAAGACGTTTATGTGCGTTATCTTACAGAAATATCTCATTCACAACATGGTTTACCGAAACATACTACTCCAGAATTAGCTGATTAGCTCCATACATCTCCTATTTATTAGTGATTGGCATTCATTTTGGGAAATTCTTTCCTTTTTGGCCAAAGACACTTGCTCTGGCAAAGCACTAGTTATCTAGTTCATCGGAAAAAGTAACATGACTCCAGACAACACAAGCTTCCACAACAGGTATTTTCTACACCTTGCAGTTTAAGTTTAATGATACTGAATGAACAATACGCACACCAGAACACTTTGATGGTACGTCAGCTGTTTTGCAATAAGAAGCTTTGGAAACTCGATCTATTCAATTCAACACAGGACTTTCAGCAGACAGCTTTTCAGTCTATCAGGCAGATGGGTCCATCAACTAGAAACAAAAATTTAACAACATTAAAAGTGTTTAACTTTTAGCAAGGAGAAAGTCATTGCAAGAGCTTCTGTTGAGATATGGTAAGTTGGCTTAGTAACAGGTAACACTGGATTTACTCTGGCTTTTGACATTTTTAAGCAGGTAGAGCTGAGGGAAATGCATGCTATATATTATATAATAGGTCATATTAGATCATTATGAAAAGACTTCTGACTTTAGAAACACACTACTGCACATCCCATTTATCACAAACTGTTTCATACGACATTACTCACAGTTACAGACACAGAACCATTCACCATTTGGAGAAATCACAGCAGGTGCAGTAAACAAGCCACCCTGACTATTGTTGATTCATTTTAAAGTCACAAACAGTTCATTTTGGAGCATGTGAACTACTCAAAGTTGATATAACCAATGAGAATAATATTTATCATCATATATTCCAGGGTATGGCAAGTTCCTCAATTCCTAAACAAGATGCTTTCAAGCCTTCTTTAATAAGTATATTATTTACTCAACAAAAAGCTTGCATGCATTTTGAAGCACAACTAAGATAAATGCAATGTTCATTAAAAGGAGTATTAAGAGACATACGTGTTTTGAAAGAAATGCCTTTATGCACCTTGGAAATGCAGCAGCACCACAAGAGGGAGCTTTTTCGTGGCAAGGCTAATTCTGCAAATCTGCTGATCTGCATGATGAGCTTTGCTGTGGAAGAGAAGAGCACACACAAACCAACTCTACAGGCCCACTTCCCTTAAGTTTGTGTCTGGGAAATCTGTGAGACTAGCCGTTTCCATCCAGCGTGCACTTGCAAGGTCCTCAAAAGCAACCAGTCTGGACTCTGCGCCCCACCCCCCCGCCCCGCTTCAAAAGATCAATTTAAGTTTCTTTCAACAACCATGCTAAACACTAAGATTAAAGATACTCAAAAAGCAAGAAAACTTGAACTTCCTAAAAAATCAGGAGTTTTTACACCGTCCAGACTCTTCATCGGAAATAACTTTGTTGCTTTCTATTGTCCACACATGGTTGTTAGAAGCCTGCAAGAGAGACGCAAAATCATTTGCCTACGTTAGCATGCATTTGTTAACCAGACCTACCAGAATAAACCTGAATACAAATCCATGCAAAAAATGAGACTGACATCAAAATCTCAAACTTTTCTACAAAGTTTATAGACAAACCTAGCTGTGCAGAAGGCATATTCTAAGAATCACATTAATATTTCTAGTAGTAATGCAAACTACAAATGGTCGGGAGAACTATTTCTATACTACTTCTATATTCCTCCTTCCAGATTCGTTCTTACAGGGATGGCAGGCTTTGTATAACTTCAGCTGGTAAACCTTGCATCTCAACCAAACTCACTCTCTAATTAAAATTTAACCACCCCCTTGAATTCAAGTGAACAAGAAATTACCACTGTCACTCGTAAGCTGTTCTACAAGTTAGTCAGCTTCAACTTTTCTTTTTCTCTTACCCCCATCTCATTTTTAACCAAATACCTTATTCCCTTACTGTCCAAGAAGCTATTCATGAACGCTTCCTGGAAGCGATGCTTCAAGACATTTTTCAATAAACAAATATCCTTTCTTCTCTTTACAGGACCAGCTTTCCAACCCCGCAAATAA
The DNA here is from genome assembly GCF_000690835.1 of Fulmarus glacialis. NCBI lineage: Eukaryota > Metazoa > Chordata > Aves > Procellariiformes > Procellariidae > Fulmarus > Fulmarus glacialis. The sequence goes on from NW_009208756.1 coordinate 58,311, forward strand.
AGACTTTCCTCAGGCTTTTTTCTGAAACCTCTCCTGTTTTTTCAACATCTTTTGAAAACTGCAAGTAGCATTTTATTTGCAATCTCTCCGATGTCAGACACAAAAAAAGACGTCACTTTCATTATTTTGCTAGACAGCATCTCATAGTAAGATCCAAAAGAATATCTTAGCAATTCTTGCCAGAGAAACACACGCTCATTCAGTTAACTATAGCAATTCACTGCTTCCCAGGATGCCCACCCTGCGAGCGTGACCTACATTCTTTGTTCCCAGATCTATGATCTTGCCTTTGCAAAGGTGTTACATGATTGCTGCCTCTGGGAGGGAGGGAGCAGGCTCGGTGAGTCGGGAGGTCCCTTTTAGTCTCATGGTTTTATGACTACATTAAAAACACACTCAAAAGAAACTCAGGTGGCAGAATCTATGCAAAACTGATGTGCACCACCATTTATCACCCCAGCAGTGTCAGTGGGTCATCCACAAAGCTTCCTTTTGAATGGGAACTAATCCCTCTCTGACCCTGTTAAAAGGCTAACATTAGTTGGTAACTCCAATCATCAGCTAACCTAGTTTGTTGTGACACGCTCTTTGCTTGGTCATTTTGAGCGTAGGTGATTTTTCCAACAAAAACACTGAATTCCTCCTTGCTAAGAAGGGACCCTGGGTGCAGTAACATACCTTACACACAGAACTCTTCAATAACATAAGCAAGCTTGGTGGAGTATTTCTCATTTGAGATAAAATTGGGCTCTGTTACGTACTGCAGACTAGCGAGGGAGAAAAAACACAACCACAAATCCTTCCCATCTGAGAACCACAGCCAAAGACAAGCTTGCAATAGGAATCGCCACTCTAGATGCCAGTGTTTCTGTGCCAGCTCCAAACTTGGAGAGAAATACAATACCGGGTAAACTGGTGATGATTCTCAAGCATCAAGGCCGGCTGCTCCTTGGGACCCGAAGGTAGAGGACGGAAACTATACCTAGGGTTTGAACATCAAAACAAAACAGGTAGCAGGGTTTACATACAGGAGACACCAGTCTTCTCTCCATGGAGGCGACTACATGCAAGGAACAGACACAGAGGCTCTAGCAGCACCAGGCAAGAATAAGCAGTGTACCAGCAGCGCTGCACAAACAGCTGGAGACGCGTGGGGCGTTGGGGTCAGTGCACTGGCAGCGGATCCAAGATCTCCGATGCACTTTGGAGCCGCTGACCAGACCTTGAAGCAGAGCATCCAGCAGTACTGGGGCCAGACTCTCCTGAATACGCGCACAGCACTCCCCCCCCCCCCCCCCAGCAGTTCCCAGATATAACCCAGTAATTTGGGCTTGAGAGAAAGCACATCCTAATGGATAAGCAGGCATAAATTAGTTCCATTCACTGGCAGCTTTAGTTTCAATGCTGGGGAAGGGAGTTGCATTTAGTTTGAAACTCTAATTTCAGCTTTTAGCTAATTGACACTGTTTATGTCAAGTTAAACAAACAAACAAAAAACTACAAAACCTCCCCAAATCTGCCGCTACTATTGCCCCATCAAAGGGTTCCAGGCTAAATTGTTTCATCTTAAATTTTCAGTAAGCTGAACAGAGTGAGTGTTTAAAACCCCTCACTGGAAGAGGCTGAGTCAAGGAGAGGATGTTCTCATCATCCTTTAAGCACACTCCAATGTTTCAGCGTTTCTGAAACGCAGAAACCGTACCGCTGGTGACCGCAGCAGTGCTGCACGTGGCAGCTGTCATTAGTAAAATAATACTTCTTTTTCATATTTTCCTGATAATTAAAGATCAGAGGAGACCACTCAATAACCTACTCCAAATTTACCTAACTTCACCATATGACCCCTGTATTGAACACAGCAAATTCTTCATTTAAAGTAAACATTTCCTAATGAGCTTCGGTGACTGATCTATTTTTCTTCACAAGAATTCGACAGCATGTGAACAGGAACCTCAGCATTAAGACATCTCTTCCCATAAAACCGCCCATTCGTGATCCCAAAAGTGCCAGAAAGGGGCAAATCCACCACCACCCTTCGTTCTTCTCCTAACAGCTGACACCTTCACAGTTAAAAATGCATGCCCTGTACCTAGTTCAAGTGAACCTGGCTTATGTCGAGCGGGAACCAGCGGCTCAAGCGCTTCTCATCACAACTGACAAACAACGCAGCACCTATGATTTTCTCCCTATGAAGCTCACTTACGTATTGTAATTGAGTTATCTCTGTTTTCTTGTTGATAAAATCAACTGACTGAGCGTCTGTACATTATCAAATCAGAGGGATCATCGTGATCAGCTTCCTGTTTAGAACAAAGTATAACAATTCTCTGCATTAATTCCTGTTTTAGCAGTGGTATGTTTTACAACTCCAGCACCGGGAGATCACCAGAACCCTCAACAAAGTTGCTCCAAAAGTGAATTGGTTTTAGTCCGTAGTTTAACAAAGGGTTTTTGGTTTGCTTTGTGTTTTCTTTTTCTCCATAAAAATTAAAATAAATCAAGCAAGCAGCTGAATGAGCATCCTGAACAGACACTGTTAAATCAACGTTGCCTCTGAAAATAGATCCCTGGAGCAGCTTCAGTTCTCAGAAGCCCTGTGCCTTCAGGTTTCACCACTGAAGCTTTGTTAAGGTTAAATTTTTCAAAAATCATTCTTTCATGTGCAGAACTTTCTTGACACTTATCCGTACCCTCTCTAGTTGTCAAATCTTTTGAAAATTCTCAAACGAGTGCAGTATTCTGAATGCAGTATTTTTTACTCTCACTCTACCACAGAGGTAAAATCATCCTATTTTTCACTGAGAACCTCAAGAGCTGCGTTTACCAGTTTAGCCAAAGCATCCATTCTACCATTACACTGGTTTCCACAAGGATCCACAGTTGTTTTTCTATAATCCTCCCTTCTTTAAGACTGACCTACACTCCTTTGTTCCTAAGTGTAAAACCTCACATCGAGTCCTACTTAAGTGATTACTGTTTCATAACATCCATTGTTTATTAGGCAATCAGGATCCCTCCATAACAATGAGCTAAGGGCCGTAAATCTGCAATCTATACGGAATAATTTTGTTTGTTCTTCTAGACTTTTAATGAAAATTAGATACCCTCGGCTTGAGGTTCTGAAAGACCATTAGAAACGTATCCTTCATTACAAATTCTCATTAATAGTTGAAATAATTTGTGATTCCTTCAGCATGATATCAATTTTGCACAATAACAATTATTAGAATTAGAATACTGAAACACACTCAATTAATTTATAGATCTCGGACCATGACAACACAGCTGACTTAAGCAAATACAGTGTCTCATAGAAAACAATAAAACTAATTTGGCAACACCAGTTTTCATACAATCGCATTTCATACTATCACCTTTTGAGTTCCTATTCAGGATTATACCAGCCAGTATTCTACCCTAGTGCGAGATGTGGTCAACAACAGAGTTTAAACCCATAATGAAGTTAATTCCTCCTGTCCTCTTGAAAGTTTCCCAGTATTCCAGGACTTACTGAAAAACGCAAGTCAATAATTTAGAGAACTCCAGTGTCAATTCCTTCAAGATTTTGGCTATATTAATACAGACTTTCTAATCTTAAAATGCTTAGTTTTATCAGGGCAGACTTAAGATTACTTGGAGGCCTTAACTGTACTTCTCCATATTCACATTATTTAAAGCAATGAAATTTAGCCTGAATTTTCTCAATTTTCATGTTTGACCATGGGAAAATTACAATGTTTCTAGTATATCGTACAATGTTGTATATTTTGAAACTGATTAATATGGCAAGGCAGGCTTAAGTAATTGTTATTAGCTATTTCTTCACGGCAGTAAAGCAACTACACAATGAAGCAGAAGGAAGAGCCCATTCTCAAGAACAACTTGGAACAGGAATGGTATCATACACTCTACACTCTACCTTTTATTCTTGAAGCTAGACTTCAAATTTGTTAGACTGCTTGCTTTCATTAATTACTATTAACTACCTACTTCAAATAACAATAATACCATTCTCAAGCAATACCTCATTTCATTCTCTAAATGCCCCCAATAATTTGCAGAGCTATCATAAAATCTTCCAGAATGTAAGGCCACCACTTGATATGCCAAGTTTGAGAATAAACCACTGCTCCAGATTATGATTAAATAAAGAAATCATAATAAAGGATGTTTTCAGTTCATAGAATAAAATCCTAACTACAACACAGCACACACAATGGACTGCAAACAAGTTGTACACCATCCACTCTTCTGCATTTAGCTCCCCAACTTCAGTTCAGCAGCAAAGAGTCAAAGCATCTCTAACGACTAAAAGCGACCACCACTGGTAAAGCCCCATATCTCATCTGAACACTTTGCTGCCAAGGGGACTCTCTACTTATGCTCAAGACTGCTGACAAAAAGCCTTCACTTAGCTTTCCCATGTCATACAAAACAGAGTCAGTGAATATGGTTATTGTTGCACCCTCTACAAGACAGTCATTGCAGTATTCCAGAAACACCCAAATAAGAGCAACACTAAGTCATCAGTGATGACTGGAACAAACTGAACTGGACTGAATAGAAGAAAGCTTCTTTTGAGCACTCAACTGGAAACTGCTATGCAGAAAGTATAACTCCTGTTGTATTCCTGGACATTCCTTCATCCTGTGAACATGCAACGACCACCCAGAATCCACTATCTTCCACCAGATGTCTACAGTACGTCAGACGCCTTGATACCTGCTTCACAAAACAGTTCACTGTCCTCCAAACCTGCCACACAAGAGAAGCCACCACAGATGTGGTTTTCTCCAAGCTTACCTGGTGCCCAACTAATGCTAGCAGAAAGGTATCAGAGAAAAAGATGACCCTGGTCCTTCAGAGAACAGGGAGCTCTCCTCTTCATGGTCTGGTGCTGAAACATCAAAGCTAGCTTTGGAATAAGGACTTCTTCATGAATCATATTGTGAAGCTACAGTTGGGCATCACCAGTCTCACACAACATCATTCTGTATTGCAGTTCAGACACAAAACTACAAATTCATCAGCTGATAACTATCCAGCAGTTTAAGCTAAAATAATGCAAGCAATCAAATTTTTAATTCCTTTTTCGGCACAGATCCCGACAGTTCATGGTGCTGCCTACCTATTTACCGGCACATAACCAGACTAAGAACGCTGGCAAAAGCTTCACTTGGATGCATGAAGATTTCAAACCTCGACCGTTGCTAAACAATGCATTCGGTTGGAACGTATATAATTTTGTGAAAAGGTTGGTATAGTTTGTAGCTGACAGTATTTAAGCCACTCCATTACACAGAAAAGAACAATAACTGAATATTCATTGCATCTCCTGTTTTCAGGAGGAAGGCCAGGAATCACGTCAACTTCAAGGCTTTTTCTGGTAGCTTTGGAAGGGCTCCCTCTATGCTCTAGGCTGGGGAACGAACAACTGCACTTGCACAAGTCATCCAAATAATTATCTAGGGTAGATAAGAGCCATGGTAGCTAAGCACTCATGAAAGCCAGGCCCCATGCAACCATTAGGTGTTCAGCCCTCAGCAGCTCCAACTATTTTCATCCTACTTCTAAATATGTTCAGTGAAACATATGATCATAAATACAGACAGATATTAGCTCTTTAGTAAGTGAGGATGAGAGTATGCTGAAAATGCAGTTGTAATAAGTAAATCATTCCTTAGGAGAGCTATTCATTTATGAATCTCTAACAGATAATATAGCTTACAAGAAGCCTTTATTATAGGATTTTGGCTTTTTACACAAGCAGCCAAGAAACATAGATGAGATTTTTTAAAAACAAAGCACAAAAGAAAAAACCCTCCTAAAAATTCTGTTCTGCTCACAGTTGCTGAAATACTGTTGACAATACGCAACCCAAGAAGATTATTCTACTCAAAAATATTACACAAGTTCAATGTTGACTATATAATGAAAACCATCTTACCCCCTTAACTATGTCGGCATTTGGCTACACTGCATGGAAAGGGGTACTGGCATATTCTACCAAGATATAAATTCAAGAGTGTTCTTGTGCACATTCATACCACTGCAAGCCAGGACTCTTCCTCCAGAGAACAGAAACATCTTCCTCTCCGATAAGATTCACATTATTCAATCTGCTACAAACATTTCTATCATCTCAGACAGTAACACAGCGAGTTACTTCTATTTTAATTCAGAAGGAAAAAGATGGTTACCAACAGGAGTCCCAGGAATGATCAAAACATGAAACTGAGGAGCATGTGTTTCTGAACATTATTTCTCCAAACTCAAAGTCTCACTCACAAAACTTAAGTCTGCAGAAACATTTTGTCAGCCTCACCTCTTGCTGGATGAGATTTAAGGCTCTCCATTGCTGTTTAGCATTCTAGTTGTTGCCGTCATGTTAACTACCTCAAGCCAGCTGTACCACCCCAGACTTGCACCACCCTCCACTTAAAGAAAGAGCAATTCACTCAAAATAAAGATGATTCACACACGCTTGTTAATTAGATTTTTACTCCAAGAAACCCCTCTCCTCACCGGTGCGGTTGTTTATCCCTTTAAACGAACTAACAATTATGACTACACAAACTATGGTTCTAAGATCTTCACAGTATTTCTCACTAAATAGAGTCGACCAACAAAAGGAAATCAGAATTCACACCCCAATTTTGAGCTTACTATACCATCGGTCGAGATGATGATGATGATGAAGACTTATTACTCTTCCCACTGTGTATTGCATTCTAAAATGGTGGCCATGTCTGTCTAGGATTCAGCTCGCAAAGACACCAGCCAAACTCACAGCTGCGGAGTTTGGTGGTGTTCAACTTGAGGAAGCAGTTACCTGTATTAAAACCGAGCCGGACCAGGGGCTGGGCCAGAGGAAGGCCGCCGCGGAGCCAGGAGCGGGCGAGGAGAGGTCCCCACAGCCCTACACCACCACAATGCCAACATGGAGGGCAACACCCAGGCAGCTGCCTCCTCCGGGGCTCGGCACCGGGACCGCT